>NC_137221.1:13079521-13112021 GCF_949987685.1 Ammodytes marinus
TCCATGCTAATGCTGCTGTGTGCTAGCTGCCATGGGTAAGCACCGTCTCACACACACGTTTTTTCGGAATCACTCACGTGGCTATTGAGAAGACGTGAGAAAAGTGGGTGATTCAATATGTGATATCAAAGTTGTGTGTCTCAATAAGTTCTTTACAAAAATCAGATTGAAAGGGAATGTTTAAATGTACTGTCTCTAGGCAGTTTGACAAGACTTTGTGGGTGTGGCTGTATCAAATGGTCCCCATGGCAACAGTCATTGTTTTTATAGACCGTGTCATCTGAACCGAATTAGTGTTAAAGTTTATCAAACTTAAATGACAATATCTTTCATATGGAATATGTCTAATTATTTTCAGATGCAACTATTTTATGCAACTATATCCACAAATAAGATAGTGAGAATAATTTTGTGGATTTGGGTTTACAGGGGCTTTAAGGGTCTTAATAGTTCCCTGAGTTTTACGTAGTGACACATCGTCTTTGTGATAGTTGACTCTGACTCCTATCTAAACAACAATCTACTATTGCTGGAAATGCCGGCAGCACATTGTACTGTTGAACATAGCACAAATACTTTAGAGAGCATTTTTAGACTACAGTAATTATGGGTGCGGCACATAGACTGTTTACAGGTGTGGCAACTAATGAAGAATATTTCTGCTGACTAAAAGCACATAATGACCTCAGGCGTATGACGGTTTTAATGTAACAATTATGAAAGAGCAAATGTTTGCTGTCAAAATGTAGTAATTGGATTAGTTTTTTTTTTATATATATGCCCCAGAGACTAAACAAGTTGAGCTATAGAAATGTGAGCTAAGATGTCCCTAAGGGCCAACAAATTAGATTCTGTTTGAAAAGCCAACAGCTGATGGAATAAAAGATCTTGTATTCCTTGGTAGATTTCAATAACCGCAATCACTCTAAATCTAAAACCTTAAAACTGGCACTTTGACCTCCATTGGTATTGTTTCAAATGAGCCAAGAGAAGATGCTTACACCACACATATCGGATATAATATCAGAACTGCTTGCCTGTGTGTGGGCTTTGCTGTGTATTCATCCACCTTTTATCCCTCCCTCTCTCAAACTATTTTCTTTTATCCCTCCACTCCTCTCACTTTTTAGGCAGAAGAAGGCAGTGAATGGACATCCAGCAGGAGACCACGAGAACCTCATGAATGGAGTAAGTTGGACTTCAGGTTTTTTTTATTTAAATATTTCCAATAGCAAGAGCACAAACTATTCCCTTTCTTGCTGAAGCTACAGATCAAGCTGGTTAGCTTAGCGTGTGTGCGTGCCTGCGATTGTGCATGCGTTATCTGAGTGATATCAAATGTGTAGGGGAACATTTTTGTGTTTTGAGTCATCTTGCCTCAGTGTGTCGGGCAGATTAGTGATTGCTTGCGTGAACATTCACGCTTACGTATAAACACCAACACATACACAGCCGCTCTCTTTGACATCATCTTACACAAGCAAGCAATCGTGCTTAACCAGTAATTTTTTTTGTTTTTTTAAAGAAAGATCTGGTTAGGGTATTTACATCATGGGAGAGCCAAGATAGCTTGATAATGAAATCAAACACTGACAAAATATTAACAGCGATGAGGCCTTTGGAGTTTGGACATAGCTTTCCCTTTGGCTGAATTGCATGCCTGAAAAACTAACACACACACACACACACACACATTGACATTTGCTGTCCCACTGACACAGAAACAAATGCAACACACCTCCTCGCGTAGTGCAGATTTACAGCATCCACTTGTTAGCCAGATAGTTAGATTGTTTGTAAATTGTCAATTGTAGAGTTGGCCTTTGCCTTTTTCTAGGTATATGCTAATAATAATGACTCTATTCACTTTGTCATGAGTATAGATACAGTTACTAAGTCGCATAATACGGATGTTTGTCACATATTTAAGTGTGACAAACGCCTGGCCTTCACAGACTAAGTGACACCCACTTACTCTCTTATCCAGCCACTCCCTCTGTGTGTGTGTGTGTGTGTGTGTGTGTGTGTGTGTGTGTGTGTGTGTGTGTGTGTGTGTGTGTGTGTGTGTGTGTGTGTGTGTGTGTGTGTGTGTGTGTCAGCTTACATGCCCCTGTGTGCACGTACGCATCCCTTAGAGCCTTTTTTTCTACGTCTGATGGATATCGTGACTGTAACTAGCAATTGCGGCGTGGTCAGATTGTTTCAGGAGGGGCCCATTTAAATGACGGACCGTGTCACAGCCTGATAGGTCTAATGGGGGTCCTTGTCTTCACGGGTGAGTGGATTGGCTCCCCTCCCTCACCCCTCGCAATCAGTCTTCCCATGCGGCTGCATCCAAACATGGGCCAGAAAGGCTTCCTTTGCCTTAGCCTTGTTATAAAGAAAGTTAGCTTGACTAGTGTTTAAGTTGGTCAATTTTGATCCTTATAAAGTAGAATATATATATATATAACAATCAATATTAGGATTTGGATGTGGAAATAAACTAGAAAAGATGGAACTTGAATGATGCTGATGAATGTTTTTTTTTCATATCCTATTGCCCACCCCTCGTCAAGGAAAGAAAGCAACCCCAAAAGAATAACATAAGAGATACTTGGGTCATAAAATAGTTAAAAGATTACATCATGTACACCTATAGTTATGAGACTGATTGACCACTAGGTGGGGTCGTGGAGCTTCTAGCCTCCTTCTGCTCACAAGGGAGGAAAACAACAAACCTTATAACAAAGAGAGTCTTGGCTATATATACCATCACATTGTTTATGAAGCTTTTGGTAGTAAGTAAGTGACAGGTTGATAACTTTGCCTATGTAAACAAGACAGTTTGTTTAAAATGTAAATAAATCCATGATGCAGGTGCTCAGCATAATGTGGTGTTAATAGGTGCAGTTTATCTTCAGCGTCAGTCATGTGGAATGGACGACAGTGCTGATTCCAGATTTGTGATGTAGCAAGTACGGATGCATGCCTTTCAATTGGTGGCTGTGGTGGTTTAGAGATTTGTTTGTTTTGCTCTGCTGAAGTGTCCTTCAGCAAAAATACCAAACCCCCTGCCAGCTGCACTGTTCATTGTTCTGTAGCTGCCACTTTCCTGTGTAGAGGGAAGGTACAGCAATATAGAGAAAACAAATTTCCCCGTGGGTACCCACAAAGTATATGGTTTTCATTTTTATTCATGTGACGCCACCAATGCCTCGTAGTTATCAGATGCTTTACAATGTGCTGACTGTGGCTTTTGGATTGCACAGAGGTGTGAAGTCATCTACCCTGTGCTAGAGGAAAAGTGCAGATTGATTTATTGTTCCCTTTTGGAATTCAACAATTCTTGATGGTGTTTTCACCCATTTTCATGTTCAATATAACTATAACTATAGTTTAAGAGTTGTGCAGCAAGCCTCTGATATTAGCCCAGCAGTGACACGCATATTATCCTTTGTTGTGCAGGTGTCAGAGAAAGATACACTCAGCCAATCAGCAGAGAGTCCAGCCACTGACTTGGCGGTCAGCAGCTCTCACAATGGTCCTCTAACCAGCGGTACAAGTAAGCCAAAAAAATAGTGAGCTTTTAGTTTAGCATGTCACGTCTTTCTTTGTCCATGTACCTAATGTTTTCAACTCTATGATATTAGAGCAACAAGTGCAGCATGTGTCTGTGCTGCGTTTCACATTTATAATTGAGCAACATTATAGCAAGCATTAGCAGTTTAGCAGCTGTTGTTATGCAACATATTTGTTGTCTGGGGTTCATTCGAAACCTCAGCTGTTGTTTTTTGTGTGGTCATGTCTATGTAATGTCTCAGTCATTTTTTGCTGGGTAATATGTAAAAATTAAACTGACAAATATTAATGGATCTGTTCTGCAGTGGCCAATCAGGAAAAAAACGATGTCGCCAAATGAGAAGCGTTTTACTGGTCATGACTCTCTCTCTCTGTCTCTTTCTCTTTCTCTCTCTCTCTTTTTTCCCCTCTCTCCTCCATTAGTACTTACGGACACACAGGACAACAGTCCCCAGCCGTCGGAGGAGTTGCTCTCCAGCCAATCAGAGCTCAGGTCCTCCAAGTGTCCTCAAGACCGCGAGCTTCCCAGCATTCCACCCAACAATGCCCTCATGGGGGACGGCCCCCCTGCCTCAGGGGACAGCACATATGAGGTTAATGTCTAGAGTCAAACCTCTCCAGAGACTAAATGTGCCTGTTACAGTATAGATTGAAGATTTTACTTTGTCTGGCCTGGTGATCGATTGTTTGGCTCAAAATATACAGAGGGAGATATTTGAATATGTCCAACATACAGTTCCAGGATGGTTTGAGCTCATAGTGAAAAAGCATTAAAGGAGAAGTAATTTTTTTTGATAGTACAGTATATGTGTTAAATCACTCTACTTTCATACAGGAATCACTTAAACAGTATGTGCAGTTCATAACACAGGTCTCCCAATCATACAGCTTTGCAGTAATTGCCAGATCAAATTTCAAGTATCCCGCTCGTTTTTATCCAATCAGAGGACAGAGCGCCATAAAGAGGAGGGTCTCTGGGCCCGTGAATGACGACTCGCTGCTCTCCATCACGGCACTATCTGATGAAGACAGCTGCGCGATCATGTGGTAGTGAAGTAGGGACAAGGGAGGGGACTGCGTATTGCAGTCACTGACAGGACGTTAGCTAAAAGGACCATATCGCTTACTTCTCCTTTAAATATATACCAAACATTTACAAGCTTATTAAGAATCAATTGATGTGTATCCGATAACCAGGTGGTGAAGGAGATGGCGGTGGCGTCGCGCGATGTCAGCGTGGAAGACTCCCTGTACGAGACGGTCAAGGAGCTCAAAGACCCGCCCACGGAGCTCAGCCTCCCCAACGGTACCGTCCAGCCCAGCCCTGGAGAAAAACACAACCACCACCATCATCCCCATCCCCCTGCCCTGCTCAACGGTCACCTCAGCCCCTGCACTCCGGAGCGGGGGCCCCTGTGCGCCGGGGTGGAGTACGCCTCCATAGACCTGAAGAAGAAGAGCCGCCACAGTGCAGACATGGAGGCCAGGAGGCGCTCTGATAACAACGCCGGTGGTGGTGTCCCGTCCCACAAGCCACTGCAGGAGCCAGAGGAGGAACGACCTCCGCCGCTACCGGAGAAGGTTCTGGATGAGAACGACAACCTGCCGGTGGTGATGATGAACGGGCGGGCGGGGGCTGGGCTGCACAATGGAGAGGTGAGAGAATAGTGTGTGTGTGTGTGTGTGTGTGTGTGTGTGTGTGCGTGACACCTGTAGATTTTCTGCATTATGCCGTAATATCAAATCTTCCACTTTTTAAGATGGAGTTATGTACTGCATATTGGCATGTGAGAAACTCGTTTTTGAACCTATAATACCATTAAGTATGCTTTCTCTCATTTTCGGATGTCCTCGAGTTGTCCTAATAACACAAGTTATCCCCCATATAAACTTGAGTAGGGTCATCTACTCTGCAATGCTGTGCAACATAGTTGACTTAGCTAGAAAGAGACCACGGAGAACAAAGAAAGAGGGGAGATGTGTCGCCACTATTATCATTTGCTTTATAGGGAGAGTGTCAGACAGACTGAGGGAAATAATTCGGGAGAGACAGTGGTGTAGCAGTGAGGGGAGAAAGGGTAAATGAAAATTGGAGCTGGTGATAAAAGGAGAAGGGGGGAGTAATAGATGAAACATTGATAGTGACAGGGAGATGATGGGACTCAAAGTGGGCTAAGCTGAAGGAAAAAATAAATAAAACCCAGCGGCATACAAATGAAGCCATCTGCAGTAAAGAGGCGATGGCAGGGATGATAGGAAAGAAAGAGTGTATCGGGGAGAGGAAAGGAGCGAGGGGTGAGAGATTGAGATGTGAAGGAGAAGGAGAGGGATGGAGAGTAAAGGAGAAAAAAGGAGTGGAGAGGTGAAAAGAAGAGCGTTTGAGTCTGTTGCTGCTGCTAGTGCATCCGCCGCGCTCAGCGTGCTGCCTTCCACATGCCGAGATCCATCAGTCGCACGCACACGCACCAACTCACTCCCAGAGCTCAGGAGAGACTGCATCAGACTGTTGACAAGCACGCAAAACATCACACAGTCAATCTGCCACAATGCTGCCCCAAGCGCCCACTGATATTCTCCTTTGAACAATCTTCATCCTCTACAGTTCTGTTCATATTTAATCGCATCTGCATAACTTTCCCCTTCTCTGTATTTTGTATAGCCTATACTGTATATAAGGATCATTATGGTTTATTATCATACTGTACATTATTAGCCATGCAACTGACTTGGCTAAATGTCGATCGGTCCACCTCTTTGGTACGGACCAAAGAAGCATTGGACAGTCGCTAAGTTTGGTGCAGATTTGATGTTGCCCAGAGGACAAATTGTTGATCCCTTGACTTTTCCTTTAGCGCCTAGTCATTATGAAGTTGAATGTTTTTGTTTTTAATTTATGGAAATGTCTGAACAACTAATAGTTATACACATTTATTACCACCAACTAAACTATAGATCTTCCCTTCAGCCTCAGCTCTACTTTGTGTGTCTGGTCCTAATCAATGAATACTAGCCAACGTGCCAACATGCTAAACTAATGCTGACATTCTTACACATTTTATCTGCTTAGCATCAACACATTAACACTGTCCTTGTGAGCGTGTTAGCATGCTGCTTTTAGCATTAAGCTCCGCTTCACAGAACTGTTAGCCTAGTTGTAGATTCTCAGCTTCGTTGCTGTTTTGGCCGTCATCCCTATCAGTAATTTTAAGATAGTAGGCCTATACTCACCAAGCCAGAGTTGCTGGGATATGCAAATGCAGTAACCTGACAAACTTATTTACAGTGGGCAGCCTAAATAACAGCTAATTATGCATTAGCCACATTTCAGGTGTCACTCTAACTTTTGGTTTCACCTTTTGATAAACCATAGGTTGAACCTTTTTTTCTTTCTATTTTTTAAAAATCTGTCATTTATTTTCCTCTGTTCATCTACTGTACTTCCCCTCCTCTTCATTTTCTTTTCCATCACATCTCTCTATCCCTTTGTCTCTTCTGTTGTAGCCAATTAGTTAATCACTGTTGCTCATTTGGACAGAAGGCGAGTCTGGCCTCATCTGACCCAGTATCAATGACCAAATGTTCATCTACTGAACTACAATATATCTCCAAATCATAATGGCAGCCGCGCATGCACACACTCCCTCAAAACATGTATTCATTTATAAACACACTCACATGCATTTGTTGCCATGTCTAGTCAGCATTTAAACTGTTATTTTTCCCCACCCCCACATATTACACACACACACAGATAATATGATGATGTGTGTGTGTGTGTGTGTGTGTGTGTGTGTGTGTGTGTGTGTGTGTGTGTTTACATATATTTTAGTACATATAGACTCCCTGGGGCTGATTTAAGGTTAACCATGAATGTTCCCGACTCCCCGTTGTTTATGCCTGTATATGACCTGAAAACGGGTCGGTGATTTGTCTTGTCAGGACGAGTGTGAGCTTTGCTCGTGTGTTTGTGTGTGTGTGTGTGTATGTGTGTGTTTGTCTGGGCCTAGTAAGCGCCAGCTGGCCGCCATCACTTTGACAGTTAGTCTGGCTTCATGATGGATGGCATGGGCTACAGAAACTCTCTATTTGTCTCCATCTCTCTCACACATACACACACACACACACACACACGCATGCACACACGCTCTGTATGTAAATGCCTATAGAGGAATCCCCCTCAGGTAGCAGCTCTGTAAATGCTGCCTATGCACACAGAAGCTGGCTTTCTCATATGCACACATTTTTCTATGAACACTTGATTATAGAAACTCTCTATTTGTCTCCGTCTCTCTCTCACACATACACACAAACATACACACAAACACACAGAAAAACACACCCTCACATAGCCTTTTTGTGACCTTTCATTTAGAGGGTCTCTGATTTTGTGCGGCGGTACAGTTATTGAACCGCCATAACACTTGTTTGCAGTCGTTTGCCTTCGTGTTGCCCAGGGCTTTTTTTCATGTGAGGTGCAGGAAATGAATTTGACCCAGCCAGTGGGCTTCTGGGATATACCCTTGGGACACACACGGTCCAGGCAAACTGCTCGTCAGCACTGTTGAGCTGCTAAAAGGAAATTGCTATTGTTCAATAGGGAGTATGTATTATGTTTGTGTTTAAGTGTGTCTTCTTTGTTGGTGTGTCAATGGGGTTTATATATAAAGCATATCCATAGTTTGTTCAGAGTTGTTCACATGCTTAAATGAGCATATGCTAAATTAGGGAATACAGGTCATCTGAGCTGATCTATTCAAACTGACATGTGTGTACAGTACGTACATCAATTTGCCTGTCAGCATGACTGACACACTGACACCTGAGACGTCCATCTTCGGAGGCTGCTGTAATCAGCTTACTGCCATAGCCTACTTGCTGTATGTTCTGTGTGTATTTGTATCTCCCACGTGCACTGCACATGGACCTATTCCCATAATCCTGTCACACATACAGTACGTGCTCAAAACCCATGACGTCTTATTGTAACACGTCAAAATATTAATCTCTTAGATGTTATGTCTCGATGCATTTTGACACAAAGCAATCACTGTCCACCTTCTGCTATAGGTCTGTATGTTAGTAAAATATGCGTTTAAAAAAGTTTCTGAAGACTCAAATGGTAATGCTTGTTTTGCATCAGACACAGGGTAAATACACACATTTGTTTTGCTTACCACATGATTTACTTAATGGAAATTCACTTCAAAATTCCATGTTAATTTGTGTGTCAGTGACACTTGAGCCAAGAATAAGGATGGCTACAAATTAGACGAACAAATATTGTGAGATGACACACACTCTGAGAGGTGCAGCGACTGGATCAAGACACCTTTGTCCGTGTTTCAACACTCCTGCGGAGCACTCTACCTAATTGGACGCCTAATTAGGGTGAAATGAAAGAGGGCATCTGCTGCATTACTGTGTGTGTGTGTGTGTGTGTGTGTGTGTGTGTGTGTGTGTGTGTGTGTGTGTGTGTGTGTGTGTGTGTGTGTGTGTGTGTGTGTGTGTGTGTGTGTGTGTGTGTGTGTGTGTGTGTGTGTGTGTGTGTGCCGGATCTATAAAAGTAATCATGTCTCCAAACAAGCGTTATCCATAAAGTAATCATATTGATTAACGGGCTTTGAGAAAATGCCAGAGAAACATGTATTCGCATGAATACACGACGTTCGCGCAACTCGGGCGGATGGTTTGATGGATGATCCCTGTGCAAAGTCTTTCACTCAGCGCTTAAGAGCGTAGCTTGTGGGGCCCTATGTGCCCTCAACAAGTGAACAGCTTTCCCTTCTTCAAAAGCCATCAGAATTAAACATGGTTCCTCCAACTAGGGTCTAAGGAGAAAGGGTGTCATATTGTGTACGGACTGTGAAGCCCACTGAGGCGTAATGGCAATTTGTGATATTGGGCTATATAAATAAAACGGATTGGATTTGACTTGGTAAATCCTAATTTATTCCCTACATTCAGTCAGGAGAAGCAAATAAAAAGGGTATGTTTTCCTCCCTGACAAATGCGTAACTAAAATTCCATGTGATGTGAACTATTTAGTCAACAGCCAGCAGCGATATTGAATGTCTTGTAAGACTCTCCCAAGTGATTGGCACACTGCTGTCAGATGTGTTTTGTTGATTAATGACTCCCTCATCGATCATACGACGGAGAGAGAGGCTGTGCACAAAAACATCACACTTTCCCGTCACCGACTATTGACTTTTACTCAACAAATTTTCTTAATGAATGGGTGTTTTTTTTATACAACGTTGCTTTGTGTGTATCAAAGCAGAAACGGCAAATGCAGCAATTGTTTATCTCGCTTTATCGACTGCTTACCGAGTGCTCTTAAAAGACATTCAGAGAGATTTTCCACAGGTTTTTTTAGAAATGCATATCAATAAGAACTGCAACAATATCTTCACGGCAGTCCCTCAAAGTTGGTTTGGAATCACAGAAAAAGTTTAAGTTTTACAGCATGCTTCTTTTGATGAGGAGACCTTCTACAGAGCGTGTCACTTTAGATTCATACGATAGGAAGATGCCACCAAATCCTTCAAAATAAAAAAAAGTGTGACAACCCCTAAAATGTTCCTAGCAGACTCTTTTAGGAGAAGCCTGAGGAGTGTTTTAAAACGACTGATTGTTGTGCTCAGTCTTTTTCTTTTCATACACTGGGCTGCCATTTCTAAATCCAGCTCTTTGTTCTTGTTTCTTCTCCAGTTACACTCCCCTCTGTCTTCTGCACCAGGGTTCGACAACCACATACTGTCAGACAATGAGGTACGTGTGTGTGTGTTAAACTCCCTTATTCCCCATACGCTGCCGTTTCCTGTTCTGAGACAGCAGCACTTTACTCTGTGAAAGCCAATGCTTCAAATAACTTAAAGATAAAAAATAAATGTAAAAAGAAGAAAAATAAATTGTATAATAGTCACACAGACATCAAACAATACGCTAGGAGGGGAAAACCTTGCAGGGAACTTTGTTTTTGTGTATATTCCCAATAAAAGTAGTAGTGTTAACAAGAATTGAATACAGGTAATAACCAAGATAAGGTCAATTCAAAAACATTATTGGAGGATAGACCCCGTTGATATGCAGCGTCTTGCTTTCAAGGGGGTCCACAGCGAAACAACAAAGCAAAAACATTGAAAAAGTAATATACATTAATGACAAAAAAAATTATTACAAAGACATACATAGTACACATACAACTAAGAGCTCTAATACAGTATCCCCCCATGCCTTACATCAGAATGAGTACAAATGTCATATGTACACTTTTAAAGGTGCACTATGTAACTTAAGGTATGTCAGAGAAAGGAACATTTTCAACGGTTTATTCTCACTGAATTCTACCTGAATAAACAAACTTTCTTCTCAGGAAAATTGGATCCTTGGAACTCTGTTTAAAGTTAGAAAGCTTCCTGAAAAGTTATTGTCTCACTGTTGTTGTTTACAGCAGCAGGGCCCACAATTTGGTTTACAAACATATTCTAGTCTAGTCTAGTGTGTATGGTTCCAAGGGCCTCAAAGTCATTTTGTTTTGATTTATGATTATTCAATAATAAGAATTACATGTAGATAAAATATGTTTTGTAAACTAACTGCATGCTTTACAAATGTTAACAAATCCCCCTCCCCTGAAACTGCATAGTACACCTTTATGAAAGTAAATGAACAATTTCCCATGAAGATTATTTTTTATTTCTTCAGTCGGCAGTGTACTCCACGGTCAACAAAACAAACTGTGAGGATGACCAAGCTGTGAACGAGGAAGACAAGGAGCACGACTACAGCAGCATAGCGGAGATCAAGGGCCTGGTCACGGCCTCCTCCTCCAGTGACCTGTACGCCACCGTCCGAGATATCTACACCCAGCCCGAGGAGCCTGCTGTGGGGGGAGCAGACCCAGCATCGCACAGCCAAGATCCAGGCTACGAAACCATCCGCATCCCAAAGACTAGCAGCTCGGACGGGGGAGCGGAGGGAGGGTCAGCAGCAGACTCCACCAAGGCAGAACCCGACTACGAGAGCGTCGGAGAGTTGGGTCTGAGCCGCGAAACGTCCCGCCTCTGAGGTCCAATCACAAGCGCTCCCTTCTGTGACGTCATCCAGGCAGAGCTGTTAGTAGTGCTTGGAACCCTGCTACCGAGCATGCTTTTGGTGCATGACTTTTGGTGGGAGGAGGGTGTATTATCCAACATCAGAGCATGAGTGTCCTCTTTACAAAGCTTGGGTACGGTTAATCCAGTCTTACATTATTATTTTTTAAATGGATCAACCAGGGTGAATGTGATTGGTACTGGTTAGGCCTCTACTAGAAGATGAACTTTAGGACCGCAGTCATCGGGGCATTCATGGTGTGCAAGAGTGCACTTTTGCGTCATCAGTTAATTCCATTTTGTTTGTCATCTTGACATACATTGATTGTGACAAAGATCAAATGAAGAAACTATCAAATAAATATCCAATCACAGCACACTTGCCGAATTTGAAGGGAGTTAGCTGAGGACTTTATCAGTGCCTGTGATATAGTAAAAGACAACCAAGAATTCAGTGCCATATAATCATGAAATTCATGCGCTTACTTGTACATATGAAGGTAACATTATTGGTTTGGCCCTTCTGCAGCTGCTAGTGACTTTCTGGCTTCTCCCATGTGACTTGATTTCATGTTTTCTTGAGGTGTGAGATTGTGTATATCTAGGTTATTCTTTGTCAGGTCGGTAGCATCTCCACTTTGCATTCTCTGCTTGAATGGGTTTCTAAGCATGAAAAAGCAAAAGCCAGTTTTATCTGTGACAAAACCCTCTTGTAAAAAAAAACAAGCATAGAATTTCAATGACTACACCATTGAATAGGAATTATGGCTTTTTGAATGCTAAGTACACGTTGTTTTGGTCAAAGCTATGTATACTCTGCAAACGTGTGGGATCCACATATCACAGGACAGTAAAACTACTCATCTGCCGAAACCAAAATGGAGAGTAGAGACGGCAGGCGTGTCACACATACTCGCAGTTTCACAATACATTTTGAAAGCATTTTTTTTTTTAGATGTTTCAAAAGTTTTTTTTTGTGAAATTCATATTTATAAGAAGATGCATATTGTGGTTTAATTGTGAAATGTAACAGTATGTTTGTGAGAAAACAAAATAATGGAGATTCGTAGAACTTTCCAGCATTTTTATGAAGATACTAAAAGGAAGCGAGTTGTGAAGTAATGACCGTTGTAAAGGTACGCTTTCCCCTGACTTTGTTTTTCATTATTTGAAAAACATACATATGTTTTTTATTTTTTTTATCATTTTGCACAAGGAATCAAAAACAACTCCCAAAAGACGTGTGATGTCATAAAATAACCAAACTTGCATTATTAATGCTAAAATCTATCGATCAATGTATTTTTTTGGTTGTCGTGTTTTTTTAAGCCTAGTATATACACTTGGTACAGTATACAGTCTTCAGTTGGCATCCAATAGCACAATGTTTTGATATCATGGTACTGCATTTATATAAAGCTTATCAAAAGCATTGTCACAATCCAGTTACATCTCTGCACAATTTGAATATGTAACGCTTTTTGAATTACTAGAAGCACTCTGAGGAAAAAAAACATACGCGTGTGTTTTGTAGCTTGTGCTGACGACATGCCAACCGAGGCTTGTATATAGTTAGAGCACTATTTTAACCAACTGTAACTCGCTGGAAGTTTTATGTAAGATTTTACTTATTTGTACAATGTCCAGAGTGGTATCATTTTAGAATAAGTCTGTTAAGAGCACTGATGTCTGCCTCGTTTTAAGGAAAACTGAAACCCTGTTGTTCAATGGCTTTTTAGGTTGTGTTGTTACTCAATGTTGAAATGGCTTATTTTTTTTAAGAGAGAGGTCACCAATCCAATGTCAGAAATATGGTACAATGTTCTTGGTACATGCATTAGAAGAAACAGTTAAGTGTGGTACTTTTTTTATTTAAAAAGAATTCTGAATTTATGTCTCAATACTGTTGTTTGATGTTTGTTTTCAAATGAACAGGGCCAATGTGTTTGTGCTGTAAATATCCCTTTTCACTGCTACAGTATCTCCAGTCCACTCTTTGCAGATTTTTTTTTTTTTTTTTTGCATTATCCGTTTCCCCCCACATCGAAAATATTTCAGCATTATAGAATCTACAGCCTCTGTCCATGTTTCATTAGACGTGCAGGAGCTTGTTGTTGGTAGCTTAGCGCAGGCTAGCTGTGTTTGTCTGACTGTAATTTAATTCGCAAATGATATCAGACTTTTGAAATGTTTTTACATCCCACAGCAGTGCTCCAGGGGAAAGAGGTTTTTAAATTCAATCCACTCAATGACAAATGAAGCTCTTTGGAAAAAAAATATGGTTAAAGGCTTAATTTCTGCAAAAAGGCAATTATCATTGTCATTTACACTCCCAACAAAAACAAGAACAATATTTCTTCCCAGTGTTCTGCCTGTGTATCAGGTTGGTGCCATCATTTAGACATAATGGTGTTCATAGAATGCTATAAATGACCTCTAAGGAAATGATCTGTCAAAGGGGGTGTTTTAGTGCCAAATCTAATCAGGACAACACACACACACACACACACACACACACACACACACACACACACACACACACACACACACACACACACACACACACACACACACACACACACACACACACACACACACACAGTGAGTGAATAGATATGTACCTTAAAATCACTTATTCTCTCTAGTGGTCTATCTTGGTCACACACAATTCCCTTGAGGGAATGGTTCGGAGATGCTCCCTCTCCTTCAACTCCTTACTCCCATAATGAGACCATTTGTTCCCCCCTACAACCAGCAGACATGCAGCTCCGTGGTGACACCTGCCTTTGATCATGAGGCAGAGCCAGTTTTGGAAGTTATGGCCACATCTGTCACTCCGCCCCTGTCCGCTCTTTTCCATTCTCTGCATGTAAATATTTTATGATATGAATTGTTCAATTAAAAAATATATATATGTAATAAATTGATTCATTGTATCTTTTTTTATTATTATTCACATGGGGGAGCTGTCACGTAGAGATTGCAAGCAGCCCATGATTTTCTATAAAAGCATTACGTTTGACATTAATAAGGCTATTTGTTACAGTGATAACATTGGGTTGGTACATTCTCCCTGCCACACTGGGCGATAATCACAATGGATGTCTCCTGGTAATCTTGATTTATCGTCGTAGTGTGAACTTTTAATGAAGAGGGACATCGTTTATCAGATATTTTCTGCTTTATAACATGGCGCCCACTTCTGTCACATAGTGAGATCACACTTTAGGTTTCTTATTTCGGACCGAATGTAGGCCTATACATTAGTGGCTTTTCAGAGAGTGTCCCGGCATGGCTTGTACTTATCATTCGTATAATATATTGGCTATTTTTATTATTTGCACATGAGGCACGTTTGTTTAAATGATGCGATAGAGCAGAGAGGCATGATGTGCAGGATTGATGTTGACATCAGTTCACCCTATAGTGCCTTTAGTAGAAATAAGTGTCATTATTATTATTAAGTGATAAAACCCCCATGAAAATAAACAACCTGCACACACATGCACGTACGCGCACCCCCCCGCCCCCCCACACACACACACACACACATACCAGTCATGCAGTCCATTTATTTCATTTTAAAACCAGACCACAGTAATTTAGAAGTCCCATGGCACCTGGAAAGTAGGCTACACACTTAGATAACTAGGTCATAGCATTGAAGGTGGTCAAAATCACTTTTTGTCAAAATCAGTGAATATCTTCAAGATCCGCCACCTGACTGTTGTGCATGCATGCTGAAAAAAATCTGCTGTTGAAACACACACAGCCTATAGGCTCGGTTAACATGCATGTTGAAAGATGGTGGGCCCCTTTTGTTTAGCCTACACAGCTTTGTAAACTGGTTTAGCCTACCAGTTTACAGAGCCTAAGCTGTGTAGGCCTGTTAACACTGGATTTATTTTCAGCACACACACAGTAGGCTACAGACAGGTAGCCTAGTGGATAGTGAGGCTATATTCATTGATTTTGACAAAAAGTGATTTTGACAACAAGCATTCTCCAGAATCACTGACCCCACCTTTAAGCCTGTGTGTCTGGTCCAAGTTTTCCTAAACCTTTGCCTATATTAGCCTTTTTCTCCTTTCTTTCCCTCTGCCATAGCAAATCCCCCTCCCTTCTTGTTTCCTCTCCATCCTTGCGTCATTGTTTTGAATGGAGCATCCTCCTCCCTGCCCGGCTTGCATTACCTTCTTTTGGAGGAGAACGGGGGAGCGGTGGGGGCTTGTGGAGGCGTGTGATGCACCGACCAATAGCAGCCCGCGTTGGCCGGCGGACCGCACATGTTTACAGGCAGCATTCCGCCGGTAGAAGCTCTGCTCGGAGGGAGACGCTCGCGGACTGGAGTTGACAGTAACCGGATCGGGAGTCACCTACCGGCTGCGTTTACAACGGATTTTTGGCGTCTGCGGAGCGGTGGCAACACGTAGTGTCCGAGCAGAGGGAAATTATTCGACGTTTTTTCCGCCGTTCTTCGAAGTCCGGTTTGTTTCCTCACGTATAAGTCGCCATTTTGCCAAATCGTGTACAAATGTAATTCGCGTTCCTGAAAGAGGCGGCTTGTCCGTGTTTTCTCGCCGCCCCTTTCAGCTCGCAGGGAGCACTGGCGAAAACAAACAGGTCGAACCGAGGAAAATTGGTAGCCGGTTAGATGTGGAGGCTGTTTAGCGGCGAATGAATCGTCCTTACGTTTGCAGGGTTTTGTCAGTTGCTTATTCAAAGTTATCGTCGGTGCTTTTGAGTACGGTGCATTCAGGACGCTGTTCGGAGTGTTTCGTCCTCCCGAGTATGTTGCCGCTTTCTAACATTTTATCAGGGCTGTTGGAGGAGCGCGTAGTCTACCCGCTGCAGTTTTGTGTTTTTCTCGACGTTGTTTTCCCAGTCATAATTCGACGTTTAGTGGTTTAAATTCACCGGTCCCGCCAGCGAGACACTCCTAGACATGCATACGAGGCGTTTGGTGAAGCGGTCGATCCTCGGCAGCCGCGTTTATGCGCCCAGTCCGACGGGGGACGGAGCCCCGGTTACAGGGGTGGTCCAGGCTGTCAACAGAGACGTGTCGTCGGCCGCGGGAGCCCGGCGCAGCGTCTATACCGTGCTCATGCAAGACGGCAGCCTCAAGGAGTTCTCCGAGGAGGAGATAGCCGCCGGATTCAACCACACCGCAGCCAAGGGGCCGCTCAAGTCCAGTCTGAAGGTGTGTATGTGTGTGAGTGCTCGTGCCGGGGTAACCGGCAGGCAGGCAGCAGCGCCGCTTCACTGTTATTGTTGTGCGGTGTTTTGCAGCGTTTATCTTCTTCCTCCACTGTGTCACCAACGCTGCAGCCGCCGCAACTGATAACACATTTAAACAGATTGGGGGGAAACCAGCATTAATAACACCATCCATAATGCACATTTTAACCGAGTATTGCATCAAATAACGGACTGTCTTTGCATTTTGACGACATGAGATGCATGGGACAAAGGGCTTGATAGGGCCTGCGCAATGTTTATATGGGGTTGTGGGCGGGTGAAGCCGAGGCAAACAAACACGCTCTGACTGCAGCGTTTTGGACTAATGTAAAGAGCCGGTCCAAATTTTATTTATTTTTTGCACGGAGGTTTATGATTTTTACATCACATATGTGGCAGGTAAATGGTGTGCATCCTGCACGTAATTGCACATTTGTACTCAAAGAACGTGTTGTACTTTTGGACATTTCCATTGGAAAGAGGATGCAGCTTGTCGCTCAGTTGAATGTCATATGGCTTCATGTGAACTCGTTCTGCACAACAAGGCTGTTATTGTCTTACAACGGTCCAAAATAGAAAGCGTGGCATTAGAGGCAGAAAATGAACTTTTCGATAATGTCCAAATTTGTTGTCGTGATATGGGCCTAATTAACAGTAATCCAACATTTGCCTCCATCATCCATGATATCCAACTTGTATACTTTGGTGTCACATTGCCTCAGATAAAGGTTGTCTCAGAAAAGCAGCATTGCCTCAGAAAAGCAAATCCAGCTATGGATGTAAACACTGTTTATGTGTGTGTGTGTGTGTGTGTGTTTGTGTGTGTGTTCTGTCTTTTTTATAGTGAGGGAGTGACATGAGTGGAATGCATGTGACCGAATGATTGCTTGGTTTTTTTATTTATTTTAATTTGGTGTGGTTTAGTGCCTCTTTGCTTTCATGTGTGTTACTGATGAAGTAACTTCCAGGCTGTAATCGTTAAGTCTTATTACTGTTAGTTACCACACACACACACACACACACACACACACACACACACACACACACACACACACACACACACACACACACACACGCTGGACTGCTCACATTTCCTTTATGTATGAATGTCAGATACAGGGAGGGTGTAGATTCAGCTGAAACTCTGAAATACTTGTAAATGCCAAATGAAGACGTACACTATTCTTTAAGAACTTTACACAGTGATGTCAAACCTTTACTGAGACCAATGCATGGGCGATTGCAAAGGTTTTAGAGGGTGGGAAATGCAAAGTTAACTTGGGTTCTCTTGTTTTTGCTCATTGCATATTTTGCTGCACTCACAGAAGCTGTTGCACAATACCGTTACAGTTGCAGGCTGTAGTGGTGCAGCTGGGGCTGAGAGCTTAGTCCTGTGAGCACAATGGTCAAGTTTCTTTCAGCGCTCTATTCCACTGAGATCGAAAACAAGCCATAAAATGAGGAGGAGGGGTCTGTTCTGTTTTGTGTGTGTGTGTGTGTGTGTGTGTGTGTGTGTGTGTGTGTGTGTGTGTGTGTGTGTGTGTGTGTGTGTGTGTGTGTGTGTGTGTGTGTGTGTGTGTGTGTGTGTGTGTGTGTGTGTGTGTGTGTGTGTGTGTGTGTGTGTGTGTGTGTGTGTGTGTGTGTGTGTGTGTGTGTGTGTGTGTGTGGATTCCCATGTGCATCTGTGTGTTGCTGTTTTTGTGTGCCTAGGTCTGTAATAAAGCATGGACGTGCTCCTGTGTGTATGTGTGTGTTTGAACGTTTAATGAGTTAGAGCTGGCTACTTAAAACATTTTAGAGTGGGGGTTGTTTGTAAGGGCATGCCGCCCCCTTTGAGCAGCAGCTGTACAGCCAACAAAGCGGGCACCCCCAGGTTGGCAAAGGGTGGCATGCACCAAAGAATCTGGATGCTTGGCACTTTGCCCAGAATGGCAAACGAGAACCCGCGTTCTGAAGGGGGGTAGTAGTAGTAGTAGTAGGGGGTTGGATAGCACTTGTTGACTCATTGGTATGTGTGTGTTGTTGTGTGAGCAATGTTGCACAGATCTCTTGCTGCTCCCAAAGAGGCGTTACTTGTTTTTTGTTTTGCCAGGACATTATTGTTTGTGTTGATGGTATACGTCGACGTGGGAGTGAATGAAGCCAGCTTGTTGACAGCAGCTGAGTGACTCTTTGTTCTGAAGCGCTGAGTCCAGACTGGGCCCCTGATTGGTTGACTGAGCAGCGTCAGCATGAAGCACAGTGACCACAGGGTCAAGTCTGCTACTGCTGCTGGTGATATTATGTGTTAGGGTAAAGGAGATGTATGTGTTAATGTATGTGGTGGAGTGCTTACATACAAACATGTCCATCTGTGCAGTAGAAAGAGACCAGGTTAAAGATGAATTATAGAAAAATGTTGTTGTGATTTTTCTGAGCAGTGTTGCATGTGTTAATTGTGATCTAATTTCCCGTAAAGTACCCACCTGTAGTAGCACCTGGCCTGTTTTGAACAAGTCGTTGTGCCAAGCATTGATCACAGGCAAATTTTGTTTTAGCACCAACAATCAGATGAAAAAATCTATTTATTTATGTATTTATTTGTATGTCAAATTTAAACTAACTACTTTATAAAGAAATGTATCTACACCAATGTAGCTCGTATTTAGAGAGATCTAACATTAGTACATTACTAATGTCTACAGTACATTAGCTTTGTGTAGTTTGGGCAACTAATGGAATAGATGTTAGTTACTGATTAGCTACAACTGCAACTGTTATGTAAGTTTAGGTTAAAATTGCAGCTCTTGTGATTTAAAAATGTAACTTGATTACATTATAAAAAATAACTGTTCTCAGCCCGACACTAAATTATATGTTCTGTTAAAAAATCTATTGGGTCAGTGCAGTGTGAGACCCTCGATTAATCATTAACATTCTTGATCCAGATCATAGTCACCACCACTAGATGTGACGCCAATACAAATACTTCCGAGCAACAAAGAACCACTGTGCTAAAAGACACTGCTGTATGGGATTTAATTTATGGTCTGTGTCTGCTTGCTTTATTGTGACCTTTGACCCATAAAGGTTGAGGAATCTCTACGCTTGACAAACTGCTGAAATGCAAGAACGGTTATGAGTTTCTCTGCGAGTGTTTGTGAGTGGAAGAGAGAAGGAATACGAGGTAACGAGAGGGGGTGGGGGGGCTGTGAGGGGCACTTAGGTTTTTTTTCTTCGCACACACACACACACACACACACACACACACACACACACACACACACACACACACCAGCATTTACACATGCAACTCAAATTTCACAACCGATTTGGCATGCTTCACTATTTCCTGGCTCCGTATTATGCCATCATTCATAAGCCTGGCGAAAATAAGAAATTGCTGTTGGTTTTATCCAAGTACACATACACAACACCTAATCTTCCCCGAGCCGGTGTGTAATCCATCGTGTTGTTTTACTCAAGTCTGTGTTTTGCACACCGCTGACTGTTGGTGTGACCATGCCTCTTTCATGAGCGCTACTGGATACTCATTTATCATGTTTTTTTTACCTCATTAATTTAAGTACATTTTTCTTTTAGTGCTTGTGTGTGTGAATGATAGGGTGGCATTGTGCCTATTCCACAGTCAAGCCTAATAATCGTGTTACAGTGCTTTGAGATAACTATCTAAATCACACACACATGCACATTGCACACACAATACAATTCACATACACAAACACACTGGCCTGAATGTCATGTGTGTTTTTCTCAGTGCATGTTGTTCCTAAGAGCCTGATGGCTTAAGTTACCTACGTGTGTGTGTGTGTGTGTGTGTGTGTGTGTGTGTGTGTGTGTGTGTGTGTGTGTGTGTGTGTGTGTGTGTGTGTGTGTGTGTGTGTGTGTGTGTGTGTGTGTGTGTGTGTGTGTGTGTGTGTGTGTGTGTGTGTGTGTGTGTGTGTGTGTGTGTGTGTGTGTGTGTGTGTGTGTGTGTGTGTGTGTGTGTGTGTGTGTGTGTGTGTGTGTGTGTGTGTGTGTGTGTGTGTGTGTGTGCTTTTTTCCCAAAGGTTGTGCTGGGAGAAATGCTTTTCTTTTGTGATTGTGTCAGTGAGTAGTTTGTTATTGTGAAGTGTGGCCCTGGGGAATGTTTTCATACAGGTTGGAATTTGTTTGTGTGTTGTTTATTTGTGTGTTTGGTTTTCACGGCAGCAGAGCGGTCTCTGTGTGTGTGTACTTTGTGGACGGAACACTCTAAGACACTGACAGGTTCTGCTTCCCCCACTACTTGTATGCAACTTGACCTTAAACCAACAATACGTCTTCACTAATAGCTTAGGATATATAATATGCTGCACACACACACACACACACAACAACTCACCCGCTGTACTTCCTTTTGACTTAGTGTCATCAAGTTGAGCTTAAACATCCCACAGATCTTTCTTTCATCCAAAAATAAGAATTCTATTGAGAAGTCTGATTTTTCTTTTCAGGTTATCAATACATTTTATAAAAAAAAGAGAATTATAGGATTATGTATTCTGCTTTTTAAATTAATGTTCCTGTTCATATAAAGTGTTTCTCATTAAAATACATTGTGTGTGTATACTCCAGGTCTAACATTTTTTTAAATGCCTTTCCTTCTGCTTGCAAAAGTTTTTTTTTAAAGGTGCACTGAGTAACTTTCAGTTTGTGTTAATTCTTGCACCCCCTTTAGACAAAAGCGATAGTGTTTTTACTACGCCAGCTGTAGTTCCTGGGTGAGCGTACCCATGACAAAGGCATTAAGAAAAACTATATAAAAATAGCGTTCTCTGCACTGATGGTCTCGTTTGCTGTTACATGTGATTTATGATCATCGGAGGAAAAATTAGACTGTTTCAGAAATATTTCAAAGTTCCTCGTCGCACCTTTAAGTTCAGGGTTCAATGACTGAGCTTGCCGTCTTCTTCTATGCCTTGCCTTTGTTGGCGCAACACTTAAGTCACAAAGTGCATAGTTTGGTGTTTGGTCTAAACTTAACACTGTTTTTGTACATGAGAAGGCAGTTTTAGTAGAATTGTCCACAGTATCTTGCGGTTTCCGGTTTAAGAACCTTATATCTCCAAAAATGTCTACAAGAGCATAGAAAAACAGCCTTATTTCATAACTGACCACTGGGCATTTTTGAGTTTGTCCACTCTGCTTTAAAAAGCTTTTCATTGTTGTTTTTATTTTTTAGTTAAAGAGACTGGAAACAATAGTAGACCCATGTACCTCGTCATTTGACATATAAACATGAAAGTCTTTCAAATTTGAGTTTTTGAGTTTTCGTCAGCCAGATTGAAAGCCCAGACCCAAACCGAAATGATATTAATTTTCTTCCTACATAATTGTTTCCATGCAATTTTTAAATAGGCACTATCGGCATGTCACATATACAAGTCCACCCTGGGGGTAATCACACTGGGTTTTGATAGAGGAGACTTGTCTCTTGCTTCGCACAACTTTGCTATGGCTAGATTTCAGGGAAATCAACGAAGTTTAATCATATATGGCCGCCTTTCCTTGACTATATCACAGTACTGGAGGGACCTACTTGACACATCAACTACCTTTTTATTTTCAGTTTGACATTTGCCACAGAAACCTGTATAGTAGAGTACGCCATGTTTGTTGTTTATTTTATTTTATCTTTTATTTTTGTATTCTTTTTTTCAGTTTTTTTGTTCATAAAAAAAAATCTACAAATAAAGTATTTTAAAAAACATTTCTTATGGCTTCTTCCTATACCAGCACAGTTACTTCCTTACTTCCTTGCATACATAGTTCTCTCATCGAGCAACATTGACTCAATCTTCTTTTGCATCCCTCTCCAGCAGAGCTCCAGTAACGGAGACAGCCATAAGGTGGAAGGAGGCTCCCTCAGCCCCGAGGCTCTGGAGGAGCTGAGGCTGGTGGAAGGCAAGCGCGCCGGACGGGACCCCGACACACGATCTGTGTCCCTGCTAGAACAGAAACGCAAAGTGGTGTCCTCCAGCATCGACGTCCCTCATGCCAGGTGTGTGTGTGTGTGTGTGTGTGTGTGTGTGCGTGCGCGTTTGAGAGTCTGAGTCCTGGAGGGAGTTGGGCTTGGGTTCATACATGCAAAGTTCACCGAAGGTTTATGACACGGATATGTCATCTCATATTAGGACAGAGATAAATAAAAAATAAAGAACATAGTAAACTGCATCAGTTTACCCTCTTGCATGTCCTTCCTGCTTTTTCCACAAAGACAGTATGGAGGACTAAGACAGTTGGACTTAAAGTAGCCAAGATCCATAAAAAGAAATATGCTTGTTATTTGTGTGGGAGAACAAACGGCTATTGTTTCCATGTCTCATTGAATGTGGGGGTACGTAAGCCATCTGATCCTGCAGAATGTAGCACAGATCCCCACACAACTGAAAAACCTGATTATGTGATGATGCCTGAGCTGTTTCCTCACACATATCACAAACACGCACACACACAAACACACACATACACACACACACACACACACACACACACACACACACACACACACACACACACACACACACACACACACACACACACACACACACACACACACACACACACACACACACACACACACACACACACACATACATACACACAGTCACACACACAAATATAAGCATAATCCACCGCTGTAGCTGGTCCACAGCCGGGGCAGTTAAATATTAACAGGGCAAGGCAGTAAAGAGTCATCTAATAAAGAAACAAACAATCTTTCACTATTAAATGCGAACCACTAATACCTTTGAGAGCTCCTCACTGTTATCCAACATCACTCCCCATTACTTCTCCTTGTGCTGCCGCTGGGAGAGTCCAATCGATCGCAACTCGCTGAGAAGTACAGTAAAAAGTCGCCCATTTGAGCAGCTTTATCACCTCGTCCCGAGCCCTGCTTTAAATGTAATAGTTATTTAGCTGATGAATCATTGATTCGGTTCTCTCTTCTTGTCCATTAGGAGGGAAAATCTCTTTTTAAAATTCAATCCATCTCATGGATGCAGACAAAGGTTTTACACCAGTCCCTCTATAATTACCTCCTTGCATAGGGGATTGCCATAATATTGATATTTGCAATGTATGGTTATTGTGGAATGGCTTATTGATCAGTTCACCGCCCTTGCACGAGTTCAGGTCGTTGCCTCGTCTCAGGGATGATGGCTATATAAAGCAAGTTCCTGATTATCCTTCTGATGTCATCAACGGACAGCAGGACAGCCATTTGTAATGTCTTATAAACCTAAATGTAGCCTCAGCTAAGCATATTTCCTGTCATCAACGTGGGCAGACACACCACAAAACTTCAGTAACACACCAAAGTTATCTCCTTTGCCAAAATTCCAACCGGGAATGTGTCAGAGTAAGTAGTGTGTTTATTTTGACTATCTATCTATATGTCATCTTTTGAAGCAATACATAAGTGGAAAAAACTAGAGACAAAGGTTAGTTGTTTGAGGGGTCACCTTGCATCTGCACATCAGTTGGATAAGAAAATATCCCAAACATATTTAGAGTTTAGGCATTTTCGTGCGTTTCAATAATGTGCTCAGCTGGCACAAGCTGCTATGGTGTGTCTATGTTTGAGTGTTTCCTATGCATAACTTCTGTTCCTGTTTGTTTGTTTATTGTGTTAGTTGATAAGTGTTCCCCCAATTAAGTTTCATCAACTGAAATTAAAAAATAAGTCTTGAGTCAGGAGTTAGACTTACCTTGTATTACATGTGTCTTGCTCTGAAATACCCCCATAGTTAAAGCGCAGCCCGTTCATCCCGTCTTAACATCATAAGCTCTTTTTGTGTGTTAATGAAAAGTCCAATGTCTTGGACACTTGACACCTAATTATTTTGTGTGTTGCACTTCAAAGCCCGGTACTTCTAAAACAATCCAATGATCTATTGTGCTTGTCAAGTGCAAAATCAAACCTTCAAAAAAAATCATATTTCTTATAAAGTACTCTTTAACACATAATCAAGAACATGTAAAGTTCATTCTTAGGAGCATGTATGAGCCTGATGCATGCTTTCTCAGACATCCCTACAGTGACCTCTTCAGTGCTATCACAGCAGCACCATTATTGCTTTAAGATTAAGATCCATGGCTCTCATCCTCGGCACACCTGCGACCGATTTTTTTTAAATCCCTGCTCCGGCGCCGGGGGACGAAATGGTGTCGCCAACCCACCACGAAGTAACGTTCATCTGTAATGGAGAAAATTGGCGGCTCGGAGGCATGGAGGAAAAAAGAGACAAGGGAGTAACAAGGAAAAAAAGGCTGAAAATAATATATGTATGTGTTGAGAGGAGGACAAGAGGGCAAAGGAGATGGAGAGAGCACATGTATGTTATGGTCGGTATAGCTGTGAGCCTAACAGCAAAATAGAGAAAGAGGGAGCGAGCGCCTGAGGATTTTCTTCCAAACCCTCTAGACAAGTCTGACCTTGAGGTTGTTAATTGCACTCTCAAAAGTTCCCCCTCTCCCAGCTGGTGATTTACCAAGAAGACGGCTGGCTAGTTCCATGGCTCTCCAGGTCCCTTGTAACCCAGATAGAATAGGTTTTTTTCCTACCTCACCGGGAGTCACTGAAGTACCCCCAATGTCTCGTCTTGCAATCATTGGGAAATAAGAGAAAAAAATGACTGTGCCATATAAATGTCAGACCTCGGGCTTTCTGTGTTCGCTACCTTTTTATGATTCTGTCATTCGCTCTCATTACTTTATTGAGTATATAGCCTCACTCCTCAATCGTAATTTGTTTACAGCACATTTACTTCGGTGGCATTTTGTCAGATCTTGCAAAAAAAATAAAAATCAATAGGTGTCATTCCATGATTGACCTATTTACTGCATTGCCCCCAACTCCCAAATGCCCAAAGAAATGGTTTCCTTTTTTTTATATAAATGTGACGTGTGCTCAAAATACACAAAAGGCAGTAATTTTTGGCAGTGGCACATCTATGATTTGTTTCTAACCATACTTATGGTCTGATTCTCTCTTTGCTGAATGTTAAGACCCCTCTACACACATTGTCAGACTGTGGTCAGGGCCCTTTCTCCTTCCTCATAAAGCTCATGTTTTCTCCTATGCAGGAAACAGTCAATTGTAACTAGAGCTGGCGGGGGCAGACCAGTGGAAACCAATGGCTTGGCTTTTGACAAATGGCATACTGCAGACTAATTGCTAGCAGGGGAAGCGAAGTATAACCTTAGTTGAAGGGGAAATCAAAGGAGGGGCTCAGCTTATTATTGCAAAACCCCAAAAACAACAGATCTGATGGTTAAAAACTTCTCTTCTCTCGGACTGCCCACTGCTAGCCCTCTCTTTCCTACTATGAACAGAGGTTACTCATGTTTCCAAAAGTAACTGGACCCCTTGTTGTCCCTCTCTGATGGTGTCATTTCTTCTTTTTTTTTGCCAACACAATGAAGTTGAACCCGTTTAATCAGATTTTATGTTTACTGATGACCATCCCACTTAGCTGTTAATTAAGGCAAGGAAGCCGATATATAGGGCTGGGTGGGGCTGACTTTGAAAAACACAATTTGTATTCGATGCCAAGAACGCAACCGTTTGTTATTGTTGATGATCATTTGTATTGTTGATCAGTGTGTGTTTTGCAGAACACCCAGTTGACTGTGCAAGAGCCAACCATGTGTTCCACACTCTGAGCCTGGTGCATCAGCCAACTCAGACATGGAGTGGAGCCAAAGAAAAAAAAAGAGAGGCCCAGAAGGACTGTCAAATTATCGTTTTTCTTTTGATAAAGTGGCCACGGCTTTATAATCGGCCTGTTTTTCCCGGCTTTCGCTAGAGGTTTTGTTTGTCGTCACGGTCATGGTTACCTTTAGGGAACACCGACTTACTGTTACAATTTTATTACTGCCTTTTGCACAATGTGTTTGTGTTTGTGGCGACGGGAGGACATTTGAATTTGGCAAATGAGAGAAAGCAGGGGAGGACGGGGGCGTGTGCATAATAGCAGTGTGGGTTCTCCAGAGAGTGAGAGGAAAAGAGACGGAGAGATGCTCGGCGTTTGCCAAAGAAAGCAATTTTTTCCTGGTTTGGATGCCAGTGGAGTTCAGAAACCACGTGAAAATCCATTACCATGTGAAAAGACGGCTCTCGTGATCTCTCTCTCTCTGTCTCTCTCTCTCTCTCTGTCTCATTCACCGTCTCGCTCTCACAGACTCAATGTGCTGTTATCTGATTGAACACTTGAGGTTTTCCCTCAACAACTTAACTTGACCAAAACAAGTGTTTTGAGTCAAATAGTCTGTTAAACCTATCAGATTGGCCCAACTACACACACATCTAAAAATATCAAACAAATGTGCTCTTATGTATATACACAAGGATATTGCTCAACATGTGTAATAGAGGGTTCTTGTTTTCGAGCCACAGCAATGGTTTCCAAAATTCCAAGCGTTATGTGAATTGTCATAATAACAGCTTTAGCAGGCCGTGTTTTGTGAAAGAAATCTATTTTTTCCCTGGATTCTTTAAAGCAAAAAGGCCAACACATTGCTTTTAAACAAAAAGAAGACCAGGATTATGGATTTATTTATAGCACCTTGCAAATATATAAAGTCAACCATTAGTGAAAGCTAACAAGATAATAAAAAAATAATTATAGACAGGACTTGTGTTTTAAAAAGGGATTTAAGTAGATGTACAGATTCAGGCCGTATGGGCTCATCATG
Source organism: Ammodytes marinus (assembly GCF_949987685.1). Taxonomy (NCBI): domain Eukaryota; kingdom Metazoa; phylum Chordata; class Actinopteri; order Uranoscopiformes; family Ammodytidae; genus Ammodytes; species Ammodytes marinus. Next base: position 13,107,139 of record NC_137221.1, read on the forward strand.
ACACCAGGTTGTTGTTTCATTGTGGATGGAGCCCCGATGGGAAAAACGCCTGATCTTCGTTTTTTTTATCTCAGCTTTGCAAAAGCCAGCAGGGACCAACTTGTGTTCTTGAGTCACTGGCTTATATGAGGTTAGAAGGGCTTTGGTCATATCTTGGTACGCAGGTGCATCCATGTTTTAAAAGGGATCGGCAAAATCCTAAAATCAATCCTGGGGAGTATCAAATAACACCGTAAAAACATTCTCAGATTAGAGCAACATGATCTCATTTTAGTCGGGGTTACACATTAACTATCGTGTGCACCGTCGTAATATCAGATCCAACCTCCCACTTTCCATCTGTACTGTCTAACCCGGTATAATAGGGGGAAATGAGATCTTCTCTGTGGCGAAGAAGAATAAATGCACAGGGGAGAACCAGACGAGACAAAAGTACCTTGTGCAGCGTAGATTGTCATTGCCATTTTATTTCATTAGGGATTTTTTCTGGCGGGTAGAATCTTATTAAACAGAGTCCTGTGTGAATAACTTAAATATCAGTGTTGGCTGATTCTCTCCATCTCTACTGGGCTTGAACTGGATTCACTAGCGTTTGCTTAGTTTGAACCCCTCGAAAAGCGCCTCGGCCGATTGTACTGAATCTCTTATTTGAGATACAATAGTCAAGTATTCATGGGTCCACACACCACCCTGCTATTAACTCTGCTTCAGATGTATTGTACATATGCACATAGACTAATCAAAGGCAAAGCCCCTCATTCTTTGTCAATAACAGTGGCACACATGGTGGGAGCTGCATTGAGTTGGTCTGCTGCACTGCTGGCTCATCCGGCCAGAAAAACGACCACCTGTGATGCCGCAGTGAGTGGAATTGCAAGTTTAAATATATATGCAAATTGGCTCTTTAATTAATCCTGCTGAATATCAGTAGGGGAATGATTAACCATGGATTAGTATAGTTGTTCGGCCCAAATTCACTGCGATCTCCTGCCAAAGCACAGGACCAATGGCAAACATGTGTAGGCAATGTGTATGTTGTGATCACAATCCAGGATTAAAATTCACGTTACCATAAAGGATTTCAGAGCTACTCGCAGGTTCATTGGCTTAAATCTGCATGCTAACAACTATATTTTGTTAGGCTTCATGCATACACTTTTAAATGACAGTGTCTGCATTTTATCTCAATTTGACACTGTCAAAAAGCCATACACATGCTATTAGTGTGGAATTGACTCATCATGTGTAACATTCATTTTGAAGCCATCAGCACAACAATCTATTTGCAGTTATTGATGTGGTAAATAAACATAACGCTGCTCCTTTGTTTGAACACTGTATGGCTGTCAAGGGAGTGTGACAAAATGTGTTTGTTTGACAGCTACCCAAGTTATGAATTAACCGATGAATCAATCTCTAAAGCCTCACAGAAAATGTCACTATTATGCTAATTTGTCCTACATCGCTGTTGTTGTATATGTACTGCGGTTTTGTGTTCAATCATTTCCTGTCTGCTTTCCATAAAGCATAGTGCAGGGCCTCAAAACCAATGTTGCTTCTTCTGCTTCAGTCTAATCCATAGTGCCCAGCTTTAATGGACTGATGGCACAGAGGGCTACAGCAAAAAGAAAAGCCCTAATTGATTATATCGACCAACGTGCATTATGGTCATCTTCTACGCTATGTATGAGATGGGACTAATTGAAGGCGGTGTCAAGTGTCACACATTGTGTCCAAACAGGGCCACTAATGAGGGTTTGAAATAAGTGTTTCTTCCACTGAACATCCATTCTATTACTGTTAAGTCACAGTTATTGTTACTAGCTTAACTGGGCGGTTAAATCTGTAGATTCTGTGTTAAAAATCAGCTATTAATATTACATGAAATGAGAATAACATTTACAAAGTTCAGTTTGTGCATTGAAATTGGAACACCTGGAAAACGCCAAAGTTTGTGTTGTACCAGCATACAGAATGAACCACATCACGAACCGTGATATGTTTGTATTGAGGCTATTTGAAATTCTGAACTCTGAAAATATTTAGAAAATGTGTTAGGGCATGACTATATTGTATATTTATTGTGTTCATGTGCTGACAGAACTGTATACAGATTATTGTTTATGATTATTGGGTTTATTTGATTAGATTAGTTTTGTGTGCTAAATTAAAGTCAAACTTTCTTTCCCATAAAGCAGCAGTGACTTTGTGTTTAAGATATGAGTAGTTTTTAAAAATGTGATAATCATCTAATGACCAAAAAAAGTTTTTAGTTTTTGCTTTGAAGGGATTATCTGTACAATAAATAACAAAACATCTTCGAACAAAAAAAAAGGAATAAAAAAAATTCATTATTATTATAATAATAATATAATATTAATATAACTGTGCAAAATGTGAAGTTTGGGCCAACAACATTGTGTGATTCAACGGACGAGGCGGCGACATGCTTCTCAAGTCTATCCTATTAAAAATCAAACCCAGACATACCATCTCCATACACATTATTTCTAATTATGGACATCAATTTTGAAGCTCCATTGACCTGTCTTTTTTTGAATTATCGATATCATATTTGTCAGGCTGACAGGCTTTATTAATTAAAATGGAGATGTACTAATTAAAAGCACGGCATTAGGGTGTCATAAGTATGGCCCTGTTTTAATTTGAGTGTGGCTTATTCATTTTATCAGTGGGTTAGCAGAGTGGGCACTGCACGACAAGGGTGGGTGAAGGTATGGGTGTGTTTGATTGTTTATGTGTCTCGGTATATGCGTGCTATAGCCATCGTTGGATATCACTCTTAACATGCCACTCAAAAGACTGTCAGCACTGCCTGCTTTAAAGACCAGATGTCATAAAGACGTCCTTTCTTTTCTCATGACAGTTTGCATAAGAACATTAATTATTCTTTGCATAATCCAAGGAGATAAATGCAAATTGAATGAGACAACGGAGGCTACAGTTCCCTCCATGAGCTTTTTGCCACATATTTGCAATGTGGGGCCACTTTTATGTACTGTCAGTTCAGTTAATTAAGACGCCGGGTCTTTATTTCCCCCCAAAACAATTTTTTTGTAGCTTCAGTTTCACACGCACATTTTAAAAGGGAACAATGCGATTCCCAATGGGTCTCCCATCATGATAGTCAGTCTTATGGACTATGGGAAATTGCTTTGAAGTACTTTGACTGCAGTTTTGTGTGTGTGTGTGTGTGTGTGTGTGTGATTACATTTAAACCAACTTCTAGTCGCAGGGATGTTATATACACGTGTGTTAGGATACAACAATTTCATGTTATTATTAGCACAGCCTGGCTGTTTTACTCACCAGTGTCATCTCTCTGTGTCTCCTTATGAGTCATCTCAGGTCAGAAGACACAGGTATCGGTGCGTCTTTAACAAACGTTTGGATGTGCAGCAGACAAATCTCACATCTTCCTATGTGTCCTCAAAGTCACTCGGGCAATGTTTTAACCACCTTCGATTCTGTCTAAAGTGCCTGTGTGTTTGTGTAATGAACAATGAGTCACTGATAATGAAAGGACACCAATTACCTGACAATTAGCTGTAATATATGGACAGGGTGTAATGGCCATCCCACTGGATAATTGACCTTGAGTCGTCAAACTGCCCTTGAATGTTGTCAAAAGAACCCATGTAGAAAACAATAAGTGAATGTCAATGAACATCAGGAGGACCCTAGTGCCGTAAAATAAATGTAAAATGCTGTAAAAGTCTGTTAAAGCATATTCCTGTAAATTTCCCCAGGAAAGTGGTGTAATGGCGAACATAAACCATAATTCCTGCACTAGTGTACTTTTCCCAGATGTGGTATGAATCCACCTTCTGCCCCTAACAGATGTAAAATAGATATTTACACCACAGGAAGAGGCTATAATGTGTTTAGTGCAGGTGGCATGTAATTTCACCTCCCAAAAGAGCAAAAAGATCATATCCCACACAAGTGGTGATAATGTGCCTTCTACCAAATGATTCACTGTTAATGTTTTGCCGGTATCATATTTAGCGTGGGGAAAATAAAATCCATTGCTTCGGGAAGTGATAAAGCTATATTAGACGTGCAGCATCTCAACAGTTGGCATTCTCCGAATTTCTCCCCAGTTAAATATCTCACAGATGTCTCCTCAACAACAAAGATACCATATGTTGTGAGGAAGGGAGCTATGAAGTTAATTGAAAGTTAGCCATTTGTTAGTCTTGACATCTAACAGCCATCTGCTGGGGCCGATCTACATATATTGTTTCTAAAATAGGACAACACCAGTAGAATATATCCTTTTACCTCCTAATCCAATAAGAGTGGCTGCATGGTCTTTGGTGTCTCCAATAAGATCTAAAGCAGTGAGTATAGGCAGTAGACCAGAACTGTAAATAACAGAGACACTTCCAAGAGAACATTTAAAAGGTAATCCAGCATCTGTTGCTGTTTCTAGCTCATGCACTTGGCCATAGTATGCATACAGTACAGCCTCACAAAGAGCAAAGCAGATGGCAGCTATTTACCATGTTAGCTTTCCTTAAGTTTGTGCTGTGTAGGAGAAGGCTAACGTGTGTAGCATAATATTTTAAAAAAATCCTCCTTCGACAATCATTTGATGCCTGATGTAGTTGTTTTCCCACATACTATTCTCAATTTAGCATTTCTGTTAACGCCCTATCATTATTGTTTCTTAAGTTCTTGTGACTTTTCCCCTCAGAAATCATTGTGACATTTTAAAGCTTTGAGATTCATAAACCGTTTGTGGTGGCTTAAATTGTCAAACTTTAAATGGTGGACCCCAGCTGCTTCCTCAACGTTACCAGTCTTAATTGGCCCTTGCTGCAACCCGCCCAACCTTTCAAATAAGATGAAGCTTCAGT
>NC_137221.1:13113974-13196474 GCF_949987685.1 Ammodytes marinus
GAGAATTGTGATCTCGATTCTGAAGTGGAAAAATTGTGATTCACATTTCAGCAAGAATCGTGCAGCCCTAGGGATACTTACAACACACTTTTCCCTCTCACTGTCCACTTCTCTGTCTTTCTCTTTAATTCTCTCATCACCCCTTGTTTGCCAGATGGCTAAATGAGCATTCAAATGTTGTTTTTCTCCTTCCTGTCCTCTTTTCTGCCTTTCTCTTTGTCCCTCCAGTCCTGCCTTCACCTCCCCTGGCTGGCTGTATTCTATCTTGCTCTCTCCATCTCTCCTTTCCCGCTCATTTCCCCCATGATCTGTCTCTCCCACACTCCTCCTAGACCTCCCTCTCTTCCTTTGTCTCCTCTTCTCCGCTGCCTGCTGTGTGTGTGTGTGTGTGTGTGTGTGTGTGTGTGTGTGTGTGTGTGTGTGTGTGTGTGTGTGTGTGTGTGTGTGTGTGTGTGTGTGTGTGTGTGTGTGTGTGTGTGTGTGTGTGTGTGTGTGTGTGTGTGTGTGTGTGTGTGTGTGTGTGTGTGTGTGTGTGTGTGTGTGTGTGTGTGTGTGTGTGTGTGTGTGTGTGTGTGACTGTTTTTCTTGAGAGAGATGTTAGCCCACCGCTGTACTCTGTGCTGGCACTGTACAATGGGCTGTGTGGCTAACTTCACTAGCATATACGAAGTAGCAACGACCACAGTGACTAGACTACAAGTAGTTTGTATGGGATTTCTGTGTCGAATTTTGACACCAAAGCATTGTCATAAGTTTAATATTTGCCGACACACTCCACAAATTGTACAACTGTCTATAATTGCTTCCACTTCGCTTGGTTTTCACTAGGGGAAATTTGTTTGAGTAGAATATCGCTGTAATTAATATTTCAGACAGAAATGAACACGCAGTTTACCGAACACACACACATACAGATTATTTCACTTACGGAACACCCACACATGCACATTTTCAATTATGTATGCAAATATGCCAATCATTTGCAGTTAACTCCCGACAGGCAGGGTTAATGATTAACCACGGGTGAACAAATCACACATTCACAAATGATGAGGATATCACAGACAGATGGACAGCAAAGAAGAAGAAGCCTCCTACGCTCGGTTGGGTTTCATGTTATTTACAATCCAAGTTTGTTTAGTTTACGTTTACATTGAAATGGCATACGTTTGTAGTATTGACCCAAATCGGATTGAAACTGTCTGTCAATTAGTTGCCTCGCCTGCGACATACTGACACATACACAGGTGGTGGGAGTGCTACTTGATGAGATTGATAGATTTTCACTTGTAGTCACAGTCGCAGTTCTGTTTAAAGCTTGTTGTTGGAGGCACATTCAAAAGGAAAATCCCTTTGCAAACAATGCCATGTGCAGGCTGTTCTTTGAAGAATATTGCTGTCCTACTTGATAAACGAAAAACGGTAATGCAACTTTGAAGACAGTGCTCTTCATATGAAAACTGGTGGACTGCTAAACACTATATTTCACAGTGTTTATTTTAAAACTTTGCATACATTTGGGATCAAAGTCACACATACAGAAATCAATGTACGGATATTGTTTGGGTTTGGGAGTTTGTCTTGACTGGATTCATCAGTGTATATTTCTGTGGGATACTGGAGCAGAGAAGTCTTTTGTGTGGACTTGTTGACATGGTTGAGAGAGGGAAGAAGGCAGGGGGTGGGGGGTGGGGGGCTCTCTCTCTCTCTCTCTCTGCCTCCCTCTCTCCTCTGTCACGGCTGTCTCTCTTCACGCTCAGTGTCACATCCTCATACCACACAGCAGTAAATTAATCAGAGATAATGCTCGCCTGATGGAGACCTTCCCCCCAAAACGCACCCTATACCTCTCTCTCTCTCTCTCTCTCTCTCTCTCTCTCACTCTCACTGTCACCTTTTTTCTCTCTGTTATTTTGTTCTTCTCTCCAACACATTTTCCTCGGGCCAAAAAAAACCACAAGACATAAAGGTCATCCAAACCTGCTTGTGACTTTCATTGATTTTCTGACCACTAATGATTGAGGCAGCTTTACCATTCTTTACCAACAACTATGGTTGTTGGTATCCACCTGGATAATGGCTTTATCCAGGTGGATAAAGCCATTCTGGAGAATCATTTTTGTTAAATCAGTGAATATCTCCTCACAATCCGCTACCTGTAGGTACTGTGTGCACACTGGGGGGGGGGACAATGTTGGTACACTGTCCAGGCTCTCTTTTCAGCGCACACACAATATGGACAGGTGGCAGTTTGTGAGGAGATATTCACTGATTTTGACAAAAACTGTATTTTGACAACGAGCATTCTGCAGAATTACTGAGTCCACCTTTAAGGTGCCAATGAGCAAGGCACTTATACTCTGTGTTTTTCTCCACAGTGGCTACAACTGTAGTAGTACTGTTGGTATGATACAGGGCATTGCTGGAAAACCACATTATCATTTAACTTTCCCCGGGTGAGTCAAAGTTAATATTCGCACAAATGGTGAATTAACTGAGGGGTAGAGGGAAGCGAGGGAAGAATGAGAAAAGAAAGATGGGGTGAGAGTAAAGGGGGGAGGGGGATGTGAGTTAAAGGCCTTTAGGTAAATGTTGAAGTGGTCGGGCAGATCTTTTGTCCTGCCTCAGGGCTGTGTGGGGCGATTGGACTGGCTGATAGGCCTTTTATAATGCCCTCCATCAGCTCAATCTCCGGGGCTTTTTTATGAGCACCTTCAGCCAACACACACACACACACACCACACACACCCACGTTCGCTGATACACACACACACACAGCTACCCCCCATGCCTTCCACTCCTCCTCTTTCGAGGTGTAATTGGGAAAGAGGCCCCTTCCTCCAGTGTGTGTATCGCTCTACTGGGAGCTGAGGGGACTGACGGTGTGTGTGTGTGTGTGCTGAGGTACAGGCAAAGTGTTTATAATCGAAGTCAGCCGTGATAAAAGGGTGCTTGTGTGTGTTTATGTCTGTGTGGTTTATGGCACTTATTGTCAGGTTGGGTGTGTGTGTGTGTGTGTGTGTGTGTGTGTGTGTGTGTGTGTGTGTGTGTGTGTGTGTGTGTGTGTGTGTGTGTGTGTGTGTGTGTGTGTGTGTGTGTGTGTGTGTGTGTGTGTGTGTGTGTGTGTGTGTGTGTGTGTGTGTGTGTGTGTGTGTGTGTGTGTGTGTGTGTGTGTGTGTGTGTGTGTGTGTGTGTGTGTGTGTGTGTTGCGAGGGCAGGTGGAGTGTGGGGCTAACTCCTGCTGGTCAAACAATTGAGGCGAACCTACGATCCTGTCCCGCAACCATCGGACGCTGGAGACTCTCCCGTGGATTTTAACAACTATGTTCGCCAACTTCAATACCATGAATGGACAATATTCGAGACTCATGAAAGACAATTCAGGAAATCATTGGATACCAAACTACTCCAAGAAAGAGCCGTCTTTACCTGCTCCGGTGATCCAGCGAAGTGGAGTAAAGTGGCAGCCATTCTAACGGGAGTATTCTTCCAAAACGGAATATTCCGTACACGAAATAACAACGGGAAAGAGTTTGGATTACCACTCCTAAAATACGCGACACGGATTCTCAAAAAGTTTCCCGTGGCCGTTAAACATCAAATGGAGTTTACATCGGCTTCCACTACTTCCTGGATTGAGAAACAGCTGATTTTCGTGAGAGACGTCATCCAACCATCGCTCCGTAGAGGCAAAGAAGACGGACACCATAAACACCAAGCGACAGTCAGCAGAGACAAACTGTCACATCTGTGGCAGCACCGTAGGTCCAAAGCAATTGACATAATTCTAAATAATAGCAAGTTTCCTTCCCCCCCGCCCACTGTCAATAATACCACTGATGTTTACAAGTACTATACAGCCAAATGTCAATCACCCACGATTCAAACGCTGACCACGCCCCCTTGGGCTGAAAGCATAGAGACAGCTATACCAGATTTTTATCCATCTACTGCTAAATTCACTTTTGAAGAAGTAGATAAAGTTATTTCTCAGCTGCCAAATAACAAAGCCAGTGGGTACGATGGAGTGACATATGAGACCATCAAAGCCAGAAAACCCCAGTCTACCCAAATATTAACATCTTTATTTAACACCTGCTTGATTAATGGAAAGGTACCAGGTTCATGGAAGGGGGCCCTCATCCATAGAATACCCAAGAAAGGCAATATTCCCAGCGACCCATCCACATGGAGGGATATCTCTCTCCTTCCCACTGTCTATAAAATATTCATGAAATGTCTGCTTTCTCGCATCCTCCCATGGCTTGTAGACACTGGCATTCTCTCACCCAAACAAAAAGCCTACATAGACAGACAGGGTATGAACGAGCATGTGTTCTGCCTTAAAACTGGAATCGATGACTTTAAACACCAATCATGTAAACTGTATACTGTATTCCTGGACTTCAGAGATGCCTTTGGAACACTACCTCACAACATAATGCTGGGTTCACTGGAGGAGATCCATCTACCCCAGCCCTTTGTGGACATCATAACAGATGTGTATAAGGGCTCTTTCCTGCAGGTGATCTGTGGAGCCCAGCTCACAGAGCCCATTCCTCTCCAGGTTGGGATTAAAACAGGCTGCCCCTGGAGTGCGGTGAATTTCATCCTGGCCATTAACCAGTGGCTCAAGTGGCTCTGTCTGTGTGCACCATCTCATATCAGATCCCCAAACCCTGTCCAGGGGTACGCTGACGATGTGGAGATGTCCTCCAGAGACGAGGGTGTCATACACACCATGCTGGCCAGAACAGATGAGTTTCTTCACTGGTCCAAGCTGGAGGTAAAGCACACCAAGTGTGCAGCACTATATGAACGACGTAGCGGTGGCAACCGCTGGTACAAAGCCAAATCTGACCAACCCCCCTCCTTCACAATCATGGGGCAGCCTATCAGAGTCTACGCACGCCATGAGTCATACACCTATCTTGGCCATAACATCAACATTGCAGGTGAGTGGGGAGAGCAGGTACAGGAGTTATGCTGTGACTATAAGAACAGAATCGATCTAATCGACTCCTCCCCCCTTCCTGTGGTCATGAAACTGGACGCTATCAGACAGGTGGCCCTGGCAAAGATTCAACACCTCTTTGCAAACATCCACATCCCACAAAATGTCCTACGGGACATGAACAATAAAACAGTCCAGGCTGTCAGGAAATGGCTAGGGCTGAATTCTCATTCTACCAGAGACATCATCTTCCTCTCACATAAAGAGGGGGGGTTGGGTGTCCCAAACGTGGAATGGGTATACACTGCCACCAGGCTGTCACACCTCATCCGAATGCTCAACAATGACGATGCCACAGTCAGAGAGCTAGCCAGAGCCTCCCTGCTGCTGGACCTCGGGAAGAGGAAGGTGCCCCTGGCCCCAGCAGGCCAGGACAGCTTCCTGGGCTTCAGGAGGAAGAGGAGCGGGAAACTGGACACACAGGCTGCAGGCTTTGGAGTCCGGTCGGACTGGCCGGACCTAAATGATCTGTGCAACAGAATGACAGTTAAACTGGAATGGACACAACATAACTCACACACAGCACTACAGCCATCTGATGCAGTTGTCACAGACTCATCTGTAACAGTCAAGGCTACTGTCAATTACAATGAGGAAAAACACACACTACAGAACACAACAGCTAGGAGACTCCTCCTCCACGTAAAGCAAGCAGAGACCAAACAACACTGGACTGGACTCAGAATGCAGGGGAAGCTAGCATGCCTGGACTTTGCCAACCACTCTGCTTCACACTCCATGTACACAAATGCTGCTGTCGGTGAGGACATCCTCTGTTTCACAGCTAAAGCCAGACTGCAGGTGCTACCTACTAAATACAACCTGGCACTATGGTACCCTGCACACAACCATCCATACTGTATAATGCACTCAGACCATCAACTTGAATCTGTTGCTCATATTGTAAATGGCTGTACTATGTACAAAGGACTTTATATTGCACGCCACGACCGAATTGTCGATCTGATAGCTAGCGCTGTAAAGAAAGTATTGGCAGAAAATGTGACCATGTACAAACATTCTCGTATTATGCCGGAGTGGTTCAACAGCTCTACTGATGTGTTCTGTAACATCCCTAACACCCCGGATGTTGTGTTTCTGGACAGAGCCAGTAGGCAGGTGCTGCTGCTTGAAGTAGGCTGTGTGTACGATCTGTACATGGACATTGCCTTTAGTGATAAAATCATGAAGTACCAGCCCATTCTGTCCAAACTAAGTGAACTGGGCTATCAAAGCAAACTGGTGGTGTTGATCTTTGGCAGCTTGGGGCATGTCCACCATCTTGTTTTCACTGGGTTAAGGCTGGCAGGGCTCTCCAGTAGGACATCCAAACAGCTGTCAAAGTTCTGCTCCATATCAGCGGTGACAGGCAGCCTGGCAGTGTGGCGCAGGAGATGTTTTTTATACCCTTGAACACTGTCCTATCTCATTTCTGGAAATATTTGAATCCTGTCTGTTGTAATGTGATTGGTGGACTCAAATAAAGAATTAAAATGTGTGTGTGTGTGTGTGTGTGTGTGTGTGTGTGTGTGTGTGTGTGTGTGTGTTGCGAGGGCAGGTGGAGTGTGGGGCTAACTCCTGCTGCTGTCAAGACCACCATTATCATCACCAACACACTTGCCTTTAAACACTAAACAACATAGAAACACACACACACACACACACTGACGAGGTGGAAGGAAGACGGGGACATGTTAGGCTGGACAGACCTTTTGATTAGAGTCCCTCACCCCAGCACAGGCCTTGGTGACATTTCGTGAACCTGGCTGCATTTAGTTAAAAGGTCATTTTCCAACTATCAACCTGTTCCCATCTTAGATTTTGAACTGTACTTGTTTACTATAGATTGTGCTACTATACCACGCCAGGCATAAGGGGATCAAAGGGACGGAGAGACGGATTGAGAGACAGGTGTTAGAGAAAAGTGGATGTAAAAAGCAAGAGAAATAAGGAAAGAGAGCTATAATGGGAGGGTTAGGGTATTTACTGGCCAGTTTTTTCTAAAGGGCACCCCTGCACGCAGGTACTTGCAAGCCAGACACATAAACATCTCACTGAGTGTGACATCTACTCACACACACACACACACACACACACACACACACACACACACACACACACACACACACAGTCACATGCACACACTGGGCCAAATGAGTTGCTTGGAGCAGTGGGATCCTGTGTATTCCCTCTGCTCATTAGGGCATACAGCAACATCAATTCAGGGAAAGCCCATCATCACTCTGTGTGTGTGTGTGTGTGTGTGTCTCTGTGTGTCTATGTGTGTCAAGATGGGTTATCCCTGCTCCCACAACTTACTCCCCTTTCTTTTTTCCTTCTCCCTCATCATCCCACTTTGCATTTTAAATGTGTCTCCATCATTACACCTTTCAAAGCAATTGTTATCTTTGGAATTGTAAGCATTTATATTTTGGAGCTTGTGTGTGTGTGCGTGTGTGCTTGCGCGTGTGCGTGTATGTACTGTTCGACTGTGTATGTGCCCAAAGGCTAATACATTAGTGGGGCCGCCAACCTATAGAACCAATCTAGAGCATAATCCACCGAGTGTGTGTATGTGTGTACATCCCAAGCCCAAAGGGTATAGGAACCCTAACCTGGAGTGCAAATCTAGGGCACACTACTGAAGCGTGTGTGTGGGTGAATGTGTGTGTCAATCCAAAGTCATATTAAAAGGTAAAGCGCAGCTGAGAGTTGATCATTTTCCCACATCCTCTGTCGCTCAAGGGCTTAACTCTGTCTTTATGGATGTGAGAAGAGAAGAAATCACTTCAGGACTCGTATACGTCAACACACACACACACACACACACACACACACACACACACACACACACACACACACACACACACACACACACACACACACACACACACACACACACACACACACACACACACACACACAGACATCCACTCACTGAAGACCTGGTTCTCTACCCTGCGGCTTCATTCCTATAAACACATACACACACACACTACCTGAAAAATCTCTCTTATACCCTTAACCATCCCTGTATCTGGGCCATTGAGGTGTCTCTACACCCAGTCGGTCTAGCCTTTTGTAGTAACATGTTTACCTTCAAGTTCAAAGGCTATTCATTCACACAAAATAGGCTGACACAGTGTTATGAACAAAACGTCTATGCATGCCTCATCAAAAGCCATTCATTTCATTAGAAAAGTGAAAGGAAAAGTAGAAACTGTTGAGAAATATTGACAAATTTGATAGGGCTTTGCAAGCTGCATGGGAGTCCATTAAAGGGATAGTTTGGAATTTTGGACATAGGGCCTGATTCCCAAGTTAGCCTAAGTGTTCTTTATCATTGGAGACAGTTTTCAACACATTTCATTCAGTCCTTCTAGTTGCAGAGTTTGCTCGTGCTAGGCTAGCGCACAGAATTGGGGTCTAATTAGCCTGCTACTAAAACAGTCTTACCAACTCCACAGTACACCTGAGGCCAATCAATAATAACGCCAGACTATAGATGTAAATGTCTGTGTTGATAGAATAATGTTAGAAATAAAACCAACCTTGCATATTGCATTTTGAGGGGCTTGCTGTGTCATAGCAGCAGCGTTATATTCCTGGTAGTAGGCTTCGGGAGCGGCGGACTGATATTACCTAGGTTACAGGCTCTATAATAGTTTGTTTATCTGCCGCTGTCATTGCTACAGACGCAGAGTACAGTGCACGAAGGAATTTTATTAGCCTATTCAATTAACAAGATATGGCCACGTTTGGAGGACTTAGCGATGCGTCTGCTTTTGAAGACGATTATGAGGAGTTTGTTGTATCCAACACTAATCTCCACTAACGTTGTCATCAATCTGTCAGTAGGCTAACATTATGAAAGGGGCCAGCTTTATTAGCTAGTGTAGCCTACCAAAAGTTATTACCTGTTCATCAGTGGCTGTTGGTGCATCTGAAAAGACGGATGGCACCGCTTTCGTTTTCAGTGACGTATTGCTCTTTAGATTGCGCGGGTTTCTCGAAGTCGTCCGGTCTGAAATTATCTTACAAATACTCCGTTTGCGAACAGTTTCCACCGGTGTTTTTATGTCCAAACCAGCAGCAACAAGCCACTGGAAATTGGTGGAAACTTTGTGCTGCACATCGATAGGGTTTATTTTTACAATTCCTAAATGCACACTGAACCACCGTGTTGCCTAGTCCTTCGTTTCCGCTTCTGTCCCACGCTGCTCTGTTTACTTTCTGCTGTAGTGATTTGGTTACACAACTAGCCGGAGCAAAGTAAAATTCTGCTGCTGCTGAGAAAGTAGTCCCTCAAAATGCGATGATTCATGCGATGCGAGGTTGGTTTTATTTCTAACATTATTCCATCAACACAGACATTTACATCTATAGTCTGGCGTTATAATTGATAAGCCTCGGGTGTACTGTGGAGTGGGTAAGACTGTTTTAATAGCAGGCTAATTAGACCCCAATCCTGTGCGCTAGCTTAGCACGAGCAAACTCTGCAACTAGAAGGACTGAATGAAATGTGTTGAAAACTGTCTCCAATGATAAAGAACACTGAGGCTAACTTGGGAATCAGGCCCTATGTCCAAAATTCCAAACTATCCCTTTAAGTCAACAGAGCCACTCTGCTGCTTAGCATCTGAAGCAAGGATTTAAACAGGAAGGGGAAAAAAGCAAGATACTTGTGCATGTTTTTGTCAAAAATAATAATTATAACTTATTAATCCATATGAGGCAGACGCGTACTTGTAACTGAGTGTTTCATTGCATCTCAAAAAATACTTTTCTGCGGTCAAAAACAGAAAGAAGCCGAAGGGCTTTCTTTTGCCTCAATCGACTGTGTATTTGTTTAGTTAACATTAACATCTGAGTGGAAGTACTTGTTTCTACCCTGTGTGTGTGTGTATCTGTTTACATATATATATAATCGAATTTCCAATTGTGTGTTTGTGTGTATGTGTGTGTGTGCATGGGGGAAAATCCTGTCCCTGTGTGTTTATGGGTGTGTGTGCGTGCTCCCCCAGCGGTGTAGTGTTGTAGATGGTTAACTGGGCTAAAGGGCAACATGGAGGAGGCTGCTATCTCCCCCCCACCCCCCCCAAATGCTCACTGTGTTCCACTTTGCTCCAAGACAAAAGCTAGGGGAAGAGAGTGAAAGGCACACAGTGAATACCTGCAATGGACTATATACACTGAGAAAATCTTAATGTGAAAAATAGGCTGTGTGTATAGGTCTGTATGGACTTATTTATCCATTTACAATGTGAAACATATCTCATTCACTCTTGATGCAATATAGAGGCAAAAGAAAAGGAAAAAAGGCAATAGCAAAACAACGGATATCTGTGCTCAGTGTGCTGTTAAAGCCATGCTCTGTTGATCTGCAAAATAGTTCATTGCAGCTTCCGTACAGCTGCAAGTGTACTGTCTGTATGTCTTTAGGCACACGAAGAAGCAACACGCTCTCTACACACAGAGGGTCTTTGGCTCCATGCCCAGCTAATGTACGCCACACCCTGCTTTCCACTCACCAGAGGGCGTTCTCTAAAAAGTGTGTGTGTGTGTGTCTGTGTCTGACTCTTCGTTTGTTGTCTAGATAGAAAACGGGAACTAGCAAGCAAAGCACTGTGTGTCTGTTTCCATGTTTACGTGCTGGCGCTTAATCATGTGTAAAAATGTTTTTAGAATGTAGCCCGGTAATTCCTTACTGTGCATTATGTGAATTGTGTGCAGGATTGTCTTGGCACTTTTTAAAATGGCGGTGGTGCGGTTGGAGGTTGCACACTTGGGTTTTTCAGAAGGCAGATTAATCACAAACAACATTAACAAGTTGAACTTTAAGAAGAGACACATACTCTGTTAGATAGTAGGTCACATTCTATTAGGGAAAAAACATACAAAAGATTTCTCTTGAGCCATTACGAAAAAATCTACAAAAGCCATGATGATGATGTCTTCATTGCACAAGCTTCACTAATGAAAGTGAGTTCTGGCAGCAGCTCAGCAACACAATAATCTCCTGAGGCTCTGCTTGTCTATTTTCATTTCTAAAAGCAGAAAAGATTTCAAGAAGTTGGCTTGTCGAATACATTGTGTTTGGTACTTAGCACGTAAAAAAAAAAAGTTGTAGGTGTTTTCATCTTTCGCAGCTATATATCTAACTGACAGTCTGAGTCGCTGTGCGGAAAAACCCTTATCCATCTACAGTTATGTGTGACAATTCAGTTCAGGCTTTTAATTTTGATCCTGTTCTCCAAAATCTAAAAATGTATTAAATTATTTTGAAAATTAATGTTTCATGCAGGGGGATAACTTTGTTTTCTGGTCAGATAAAGCGCAACCCTTAAGTTCTAAAGTCCCATTATGTTTTGTAATTTAAAACGGTCTTCTTATTTAATGTTTCCACTGGGATGTATCAACTTTGGATGAGGGCATCTCAACGTTCTTTAAGAAAAAAAAGTGTCCGGATTTTGGACACGTATCTGGGCTACAGTTCATTGTAAAGCTGGAGTTGCAGTGAATCAGATGGGGGTTTGGCACTTCAACTCTAGAAGCTACAGCTATAGCAGAGTCTCTCTAGCGAATGGAAAGATGCCCATGGCTCCAATATCAAGGAGCTGGCTCTCCCAGGCCAGTGCATATGTTGTTATGGCTAGGAACCACTTGGTCCTTTGATTATATGTCTCTGCGTGTCAATGTGCGCATGTGTGCGTGGCTTCCAGACCAGATGTGCACTTCAGAAACATTGAAAAATGGCGTATGTTTGTGTGTGTGCATATGAATGATAGAGTAACAGATTTTGATTTTAAAACCAGTCCCATCTAGACTTCGAAATGTAATTGCTGTTACCACTTGTGGGGTCGAAAGACAGACACAAAATGATATATTCATGTTCAATTTTAATTGTTCCCTTAGTTATGGCAAAACATATGATCTTGTAAAAAAAATACTCTAAGTTAGCTAACCATCGCTAATAAGTGCTAAGCATGAAGTACAACTGACACCTAGTAGATGAAAATATTTGGTCATAAACCAATTTTATTATATTTCACATTAATCTGTCAGTTGTTGAGAGGTTTTTCTTTTAGGGTTAGGGCTAGTCCAATTGTTTTTTGGACATTTTATTTAAAAACAAAAAAAAAGGTAAACGTCAACGGGTGTTGTCGGGGGATCACGAGAAGTTCGGCTTCTTCCTCTGGGGAACATGAACGTCTATAAGAAAATCTTTTGAAATATATTAACTGCTGTAGAAATACTGGATGCCAGTGAGTCTGGAACAAAGTAGGGGACCCACCACTTGTTTGGCTAAAAGTTAGTTTTTAACAGTTCAAGGCACCATATTTACTAGCAGTGCATTTTCAGCATTTAACGCCAGTATAAATATGCCAACCGCAGCCATCAGTTTGTGATCATATTCTCAGTGTATAAATAAGGATTTGGCTTTTAAAACCAAGATGACACCAAAGGGAGATGGTTTATTTTGGACATCAAGTCTGAGTGCAGTCAAACTCTTATCGCGTCCATAACATTGGATGGCTCTTCTTGCCCCTGTACTGTGCTGGGCTTTACAGTAAGGCAAACATCAGCCTGCAGCTGTCGGTAGCACCTGTCCAAACCTCACTAACACCCACATGTGTGTGTCATAAGTGTAGTCCTACACCTCACACATAACACTCCTCATATATTTAACAACAGCCACAGTTCACTTCACAGGAAATTGAATAGGCAACACAATGCTAAAATATGCCCCTGTGTGTATTTCTCAGGTTTCATTGAAAGGCTGTTTTTTTTTATGTGTGTTTTCCCAACAAAGGACTGCTATCGGCAACATCTCTAGAGCCTGAACGATGCACACAAGCATGGCAAAGTAAAATTCCTGTGTGTCCTTTCATAACACATCCGTCAATCAAAAACGGTGTGCCCTTCATGCCTGTTAGCATGCACCCGTGTCATATGCAGATTCCTTTTGTGGTTTTTAATGGTGTGTGTGTTTGTGTGTGTGTGTGTGTGTGTGTGTGTGTGTGTGTGGGAGAGAAAGAGAGGAGTAGATCAGATAAGCACATGGCAGAGGAGGAGTTTTTTGATTTATAAGTCCTTATCGAGGAGGAAATAGGCGTCATAGTCCAGTGGCTGTAATAAACGAGTAGACCTCCCTCCACTGCTCAGCATCAGAGAGACAGGCCAACTATACTCCCTCGTTGCTGTCCTTCTGGCTCTCTCACTTTGCTTTCAGTGTTATTTCGCAGCAAAAAAAAAGAAGCCCAAAAGTGTGGGAGGGAAAGTGAGTGTGAGTTTAAAGTCAGTCCATCAGGGGTGAAGGGAGAGAGGGGAGAGAGAGAGAGGAGTGTGCTAGGCACCGCTGGCCTTTGATTCAAAGGAACTTCTACAGTTTTCGGCTGGTTTCATTGATGATTGATAGTTTTTGGGTGGGAGACAAGAGTGTGTGTGTGTGTGTGTGTGTGTGTGTGTGTGTGTGTGTGTGTGTGTGTGTGTGTGTGTGTGTGTGTGTGTAAAAAAAAGAAGATAATAATTAAACGTTGGCTTGTTGCTACTATACTGTATGAAACACCAACTGTGTTGTATCTGGGTTGGTAAATAATGGGAATGTGGCCTGCGAAACATTGTGTTGACTCTGGACATCATTTGCTTTAGGTGGGCGTGCCAAATGTTGTGCCAGGATAAGCAGTGAAACGTTATTTGTTTCAAAGGCAAGATTTGTACTGCAGTTGGCTTCAGTCTACGAAATCTTTCAATCCAGTTTTTTTGTCCGCATTTAATGTTGAAGTGTTGTGACTTTACGTTTCAAATTTCTGACTGGTACATGGCAAACTCACAGGGGTGCAGTTACCATCTACCATCCAGGTAAAATAGTAAAACATATATGAATTGTTGTTCTGAAAAGCAAGAGGTTTACATTATATGTCCTTATAACATAATGACACCGTCCTGCACTTTATCTCTATCCTGAAAATTTTACTAAACTTACAAAACATGAACAAACAGGCCCACTTTTCATTGGATCAAATCTACCTGTCAGACTCAGATGGCCACAGTAACTTGAAACCCTGTTATTGTCTCTCTGCCTGCCCAGTGTTTTGTTTGAAACTGGACACGCTGCCCCACACACACACACACACACACACACACACACACACACACATACACACACACACACACACACACACACACACACACACACACACACACACACACACACACACACACACACACACACACACACACACACACACACACACACACACACACACACACACACACACACACACACACACACACACACACACACACACACACACACACACACACACACACACACACACATTGGCAACAAGCCATGTCTCCCACACAACTCATTGGAACCCCTGAAGAGGGAGCTGTTGTTATACTTCTATATCTCCATACCCTCACAGGGGATGACCATTGTAATGTGAACTCCTATACTTTGTCATTTCTTTTTTCAACATGTGTTAATGATTTTCTCACTCTTTGAGGATCTGACTGACTCGGTGCTCTTGGGACTATGTCCGTCCACCTATAGGATTGCAATCTGATCCAGTTTCAAATCTAACTCTAATTTTTGCTCACTCAAGGCTTTACTACATGTAAAGAGACAAGCTCATTTGTTACTGAAATAATAGTTTTCAACCCTGTTTACATCTGACGTTGACATTTTGAGGCAACAGATTAAAGAGAATGTCAGGTTTGGCAGAGTCTGATACACACCCACAAACAGGTGGAAGTAAACATATCCTCTTTGAGTTCAGTAAACAAAACAAGTCATTCAAAAACGGTGTACCCTTCATGCCTGGGCTTGGGGACATTTTTATTTATTTTTTATATTATAGATTAATAAACAATGAAAATCATTTCGCTTTTGCAGCTTGTTTTACCATTTCAGTTTATCTCATTGTTACCAAATAAAAATAAATTTTCCTAATAAAAGCATTTCAATATTGATATGATTCCATGTTGGTAGGAAGGAGAAAAACAACAAACTAACCAACTCCTCTGGTACCTTTAAACTATGTGTGTGGCTGTGTGTGTGTGTGTGTGTGTGTGTGTGTGTACGTGTGTGCACTTGTGAAATGTTCTCATAACGAGATTTTTGTTCCAGTGTACAGTGATTCACTTTTTTTTTATTGAACAAGCTTAGATAGTTGGAATTAATTATAGGTACCTGTTACTATGGTGATGCTACCTGAACAGAATAGATAACAATTGCATGTGAACAGATTTGGCAATCTTTAAAGGTATTATGAACACTAACAGCAGCATCTACAGTAATATGTTTGTTTTGGCCACCGAGGAGAAACTCATTTTCCATTTATAGGAGCCTAGACGACATGGATCTATTTCAGTGAATCTGCATTAGTAAACAAGCTCTTAACTTTTCGTTCTGCTCGTCCAAGATATTGTTCCTTTCAGGAAGCCTCGGGGAATCATGTATGTCTTAGGAGGATGTTTTATTGCCGTGGAGTAAGAATATTTAAACACAAACACACTGGGGGCTCATTCAGCGATTGCCAACATATGAAACTCATTTATCAAAATTCACTTACTAATCCATTAACCATCCCACCGTGTCTCCTGTGTCACATGCATCATGCCTTTCAACTTTTTAACACACACACACACACACATATGCACACACATGTCATGCACACACATGTCATGCACACACACAAGCAAGGAAACACAAAAATGTGCTTTGGGTGTTTGTTAATTATAGCCATAACAAGCACACAAAGTTTGATTAGACCCCTAATGCGATTTGGGAAATTCCCCTTCCCGCTCTTTCTTTCTCTCCCTCTCATACATCACATCCTAATTATGAGTGTGTGTGTGTGTGTGTGTGTCCCTTCCCCTCTCTAATGTGTTTTTCTGAGATTTACTCATATTTCTGGATAGACAAAGGACCCACTCATTTATATTGTGTGTTGCTGTTACCATGGATATAATATCTACTGTCACATGATGGCCTACCAAGGTGACCAGGAAGTGTTTTTTTAACGGCGACGTGGGGTGAGGGGGTTATGGGTAAAAGTGTCAGTTGTGTGTGTGCGGGGGGGGGGGTCCTTTTCTTGATTTATGTGGAGGCTGTAATGACATCATATTCAACAGACGAATGGGTAATAAATTAGACATCCGCTAATGGAGGCTGAGGCTCTTTCTTTGTTTGCTAGTGCTCTCTCCTTTCCTCTCACAGGGCAAAACACATTTTTTAATTTCGCCCATGAAGTAACAACAGTTTTAATGGTATCCGCATTAAAGTTAAACTTTAATTTATTCACCGCAAAATTATCAATAACAGGACGCTAACTTTTAAAAGTCTGTCCATAACTATCACCATGTTGTTTTTATAGATATGGTGTCAGTTTACGCATTTGTTATGTTCCTTCTTACTCGTGTGTTTGTGAAAATTGACTAATGCATCAAGTGACATTGGTGAACAACAGCACATTACTCTGCGCTGTGATTCAGTGGCACGAATCTTACACATCCTAAAAATAACTAAAAAATCCTCCCTCCCTGTTCTCATTTTTAAATAAAGATATTTGTAAATCCCCTTTTGCTCTGTTCTCTTCTTAAATCTTGTAGTTGCTAAAACACTGGCAGTTAGCCCTCAGTGGAACCCTGTAGCCAAAAACAAGGCCTCACTGAAATGACAGCTGCACTAGGGTTAACAACACTATCTCAAGTGTGTTTTGCATCTATGATGATCTGGGGACACTTTTGACTAACATTACTTTGGTTGTTTCAGCTTATAGAAAAATAAACAATGCAAACAACGTGCTTGTGGTGTAGTAGTTAGAGCGTCGCCCTAGAGGCTCAGGCCTCGCAGCGGACCCGGTTTCAAATCTGACCCGGGACCGTTCCCTGCATGTATTCACCTCTTTGCCCCATTTTATCTCTGTCTCTTCAAATCTGTCTAATAGAGTAAAAATACCAAAAAATTATCTTAAAATAAATAAAAAGTAAAGTGTATTAAGTTTAGGAGAATTGTCAACTTGTATTAAGGGGCCGGACTTAACATGACCCATTATGATTGAAATATTTTTGTACTTATAGGCTTGTGGTCCTTGTATATAGAGTCAGAAATTCAATCACTACTTTGTGGAAGCGGTTTTGGCGGCTCCGAGTCCTCTTAAGTCATCTTAAACCCCTTCTGTGTTTGTTTGGCTGATCTGGATTTTGGCACTTTTTTTTGTCTTATTCTTCCAGATTTGCTTAAGCTCGGTCAACTTGGATGGGAAGCATCTGTGGCCTTGAAGCCATTCTAAAAATAAACACCGGAGTCATATGTTGACTCCCGCCAGTGGGCCGCTCAACAAGTTTAACACTGTTGTTGCTAAGCCTTTCGACTGTTAGTTTTGGTTGAAGGAAAAAACCGAAAAACATTTGGGTGTAAATTGTTGCCCCAGTGAAAGTTATCACCTGTCTTAAACCAATATATGTTATTTTATTGGTTTTTATTAGATTTGTATCTAGGATGAAATGTCATTGAATTGGAAAGGAACAGTTGGGGAGTTTTTTCTAGATTGATTCAGTCCCACATATTATTGGGAAAAGCTGTGTCTTTAACAGTGAATTTCCTTGAATTTTAAAATAGTTCAACTGTAAAATGAAAAAGTGACCAGGCTCAAAGGATTGACTTTCCTTAAAAAAAATCATCATCTTGTAAAAGTCGATTATCCTATTTTCATAATTGTTTGGCAGTCAAAATAGTTTTTGCGATTAAAATTCAATAAATTGCACAGCCATATAGTTTGTGGCCTGTATTGGACGTGTGCCAGTTCAGACGCCGTATCACCTTCTATTTGAACTCAGTGGCTGTGACAAAAAACATGGAGGCTGCTGGCTGATGTTATGTTTTTCCAACGCGGCGGGAGCTTTCCTCATTGTAAGAGATTGACTTTGATCTTTTGGCTCCAGCACAGACACCATCAAAGTCTCACTCGCTCAGAAACAACACGCACACACACACAAACACACACACACACACACACACACACACACACTGCTTGTTATGTTAATAGTGAGCGTGCACCATAGGTATGCTGTCTAATAGAGCTATTGACATATCTTTGATCACTATCTCTGAGGAATACATGCAAGAGGATAAATACAGCTGTCTACTACTGTAGTTTGATGTGGACCAATTAGACGAAGAGACAGAAACTGTACTGTTTGTGCGTTGTTACAGTCATATCGATTGGCAGGTATCTGTTTGTGTGTTTATACTGTATACGCCCTGAGCTTACATTGATAATACAGGCATTATAAGGTCCCCATCCACATGTGTTGTCTGTTGAATTTTACAATGTTGTCTGGGTGATTGCACCGGTCGCCAACAAAGCACCAAAAAAAAAAAAACAAGTTAAACTTAAATGTAATTAGCAGCTTATGCTAAGCTGAGTGAGTTTGACTGTACACATTTGGTTGAGAGAGATGAAGAAGAAGACCCCAATCACTGTGTTCTTGAGCTAGCTACATGCTTCATGTTAAACGTCAGACATTGGTACAACAGTGTGTATGGTGTGTGTGCTTGTTATAACCTTGAGTTTGTCATCTGAATCCTGGAGTTACTGACTCTTTCTCAATATGTGATAGTAACGTATTGAATAGCAGAAGTTGCACATTAAATTCTCCTCTTGTCCATGTTGTGTTTTTCCCAGACGGTCGGAGGAGGAAGTGGACATGGACAAGGTGACGGCTGCCATGGTGCTGACAAGTCTGTCCACCAGCCCCCTGGTCAGGAGTCCACCCGTCAAAGTCAACGGTGAGCAAGAATCACAACTATTACATTAGTCAATTATTGAAGCATCAATGTCCCTTTTGACCGATACGACATGCTTTATCACTTCACAGCTTTGAATGAATCTCTGCATCATCCCCCCCCCCCCCATACTGAAATCTTTATGAAAAACGAACACGTAACAAGAAGTAAGGCCCCGTAATTTGTAGGCCTACGTTCCGCCATATCCTGTCTTTTCCTTCACGGCTGTTATCTTGGGAATGCACATGAAGGCTGAAGTTTATAAATTGCCGCCACCTGCCGTGCTCTAGGATGTCTCTCATCAATGAGTTCTGCAAATCCTCAGAAAAAAGCACAATGAGGCTGGAGCGCTGCCACTCCGACACGGTGGCGGAAATCCAAAGTGCCCGGTTAATGCAATCACATGCAACCACTTAGATAGTCTGTGCAACCGACTGACTGTCCATTCAAACAAGCAAGACATGCGGCCCACCCTCAAACCACCATGCCAGACACACACACACACGCGCACGCGCGCGCGGTCATATGTTGAATTTACATCACATGCACACATGCACAAAGTGGAATTTAAAATACCAACTCTATAGTTTTCACATCTTGATGAAGTCGGACAGATGTCTCACGCATGTACACATGTTGGAGATCATACAATGTGCATTTACATCAGCACACACAGTAGGTTATCATGCATAGGACACACAGACAGTGATTGTAGTCAGGCCAACTGCCATGTTTGAAAAAAATAATTCTCATCTCTCTGATGCTGTGGACTAACATCTAGCTAAAAAAATATTATCTTGAAAATGTAACTACAGAAAAAGGAGAAAAAAGAAACAGGTCGGCTTAGTTATTGTCAATGAGCAACCATCTCTTTTATAAAACCAACACTCTAGTTTTGAACACACACACACACACACACACACACACACACACACACACACACACACACACACTCACACATCTTCTCATACAAAGTCATTTACACACTGCAAAGATTACCCCAGCCTCAACCTTGACAAAGTGAAATGTCTTTTGTGGATGATATTTAAAGGAAACATTTTTTTTGATCTTTACAAAGAAATAAAAGGCCTTGGAAGTGTCTCGACAGAATCACAGAGCAAAGAAAGTAATCTTCCTCTTCTTGTGTCAAAGTCAACACAAGTGCTGGGAGGGTTTCTTGTGTGAAGTGCAAATATGAGCTGTCTGAATTTAATTGAATGTCTTGATCCCCCCCCCATAACTGACAGAGGATCACCCAAAGGTTGTGCTGTTGTATCATCTAAAAATATGACTGAAGACATTTGATTAATTGTTAGATATACTAGGCATGGGACGATAACGCTGGTGGATAGAGCGCGTACCATATTGGCTCCGGCCTTCGTTGCAGTGGTCGTGGGTTCGAATCCGACCCGTGGACCTTTATTGCAGGTCATCTCCCCTCTCTCTCTGTCTCCCCATTTCAACTCTGTACTGTCTAATAAAGCTTGAAAATGCCAAAAAATTATCTATAAAAAAAATGTTGTTGAGCTGCTCACTTAAAAGACTGCTTCGTTTAGAATAATAATAATTCAATTATTTATTGTATTATCTTACCATACACGTTTATTAATGTTCAGAATATTGTATATGTTGTTTAAAGAATTTAAAAATCATGTTCAGGTATTTTATTTTACCCAGACGTTTTAAAATAACTCATTGGAGCGCTGTAATCGTAATACGGTGAAAAGCATGGCAGTTTTGCTTAAGGTTATCATAACGTCAGAATATCATACCAAACCCATGCTTATTACTCGCACTCTCCTATGTTCTCTGTTGACCTCCCATCTTGTGTAGAAGGTCTGTTTGGTTCGTGGAAGGACAATGGCTCTGCTGGCCCCTTCACCCCATCCAGCAACAGCTCGTCTGGGGGCTACTGGAGCTGGTCAGCCCCCAGTGACCAGTCCAACCCGTCCACACCGTCCCCGCCGCTCTCCGCAGACAGCTTCAAGCCCTTCCGTGTGCCCAGTCTGGGGGGGGTGGGACCCGGACCCGCGGGGCCCGAAGACCCCAGCCTGGAGGAGCAGGACGGCAGTAGCCTGCTCTTCGATGAGCCCATCCCTCGCAAGCGCAAGGTGAAATATTGTAGAAGTTTTTCTACGTGAGCTGCTTGAGTTTGGTTGAAAGCTTTATTCAAATTTGTATATTCAACACACTGTGATAATAACAGCTGAGGTTATTGATGGAGTTTAGACTCTGACAGAGATGAAAATGGGACAGGAGAGGACACACAGGTTTGTCTTTGTTGTCAAGATGGTATAAGCTCAACACACTCAGACGCACACACAGTCTCTCTCTCTCTCTCTCTCTCTGTCTCTCTCTCTCTCTCTCTCTCTCTCTCTCAAACTATTTATTGGCATGACTATTGTAGAAAACAGTATTGCCAAAGCATTACAGATATTACAAATATTAACAATTGAGAACCATCAAAACAACAACCCCCCCATATCCCTGCACTGTCCCCCATTCTTCCCCACTTCCTTTCCTGCTCTCGTCCCTTTTTCTTCCCCTATCTCCTCGCTCTGCGTTTGTGTGTGTGTTTGTGTGTGTGTGTGTGTGTGTGTGTGTGTGTGTGTGTGTGTGTGTGTGTGTGTGTGTGTGTGTGTGTGTGTGTGTGTGTGTGTGTGTGTGTGTGTGTGTGTGTGTGTGTGTGTGTGTGTGTGTGTGTGTGTGTGTGTCCATCCTCCCCAGACATTTGCCTTTCATAATTACTTCTCAGCCTTCACATGCGGCCGCTCCACAACAGCAGTAACGATTTTAATACCCGCTAAAGCAAACATAAAGATCCCGCTGGCTACATGTCTCCCCTAAAGATCGATAAAGACCCTTGGGGGAGCCACAGTGTACTGTATTATTAAGGGACTTATCACAAAGAAGGGGAGAGAGAAGGAGAGAGAGGGAGAGGAAGGAAGGTTATGGATAAAGAATTAAAGGAGAACAAAGACCCATTAAAGGTCGAGTCAGCAATTCTGGAGAACTCTTGTTGACAGAATCACTTTTTGTCAAAATCAGTTAATTTATTTTCACGATCCACTACCTGTCCGTACTGTGTGCGCAATGAAAAAAAACAAAGGGTATGTAAACACTTTATTTTTCAGTGCACACAAAGTACGGACAGGTAGCGGACCGTGAGGAGATATTCACTGATTTTGAAAAAAAATAAAAACAACATTTTTGACAACAAGCATTCTCCAGAATTGCTTACTCTACCCTTTGAGAAAAATGTTGGATAGCAATATAATTGACTTAAACACACACACACACACACACACAGACACTTGCTGTATGCGAGATGCAGAGGTTTCACATGAAATTATCTACACGCTCCTCTTTAGGCTCTCGCGTCTCACTTGGCAAGACAATACCATTCAATACAACCGTTTAATTAACTGTGAAATGCTCCTTTAAAGAAAATAACACATACACACACACACACACACACACACTCACTCGCTCGCTCACACAAAAAACAAAGCTTTTGTTACCCAAAGACAAAACAATGCCTAGGGGGCCGATGATTGTTGTGTGTGTGTGTATGCGATTCCAAAAGGAGGAGGAAAATACATTTTCAAAAAAACAACAACGCATTGTCAAAATTAAATCAGTCCCCTTAACAATAGCTTGACAGACAGGCCTAAAGGAGCATTTATAATGGACTAGAGCAGGGAAGCAGAAGGGCAGGGAGAGCTCACAGGGCCTTTCTCTCCATGAAAAACAATGTGTGTGTAGTCTCTATGTAGGAGGCCAGTGGTGGAGACGGAGAAAAGATGCAGGAGCCTGGCTGGCTCACGACCAGAGAAAATTTTTTTAAAAATTATTCAACCTCACTAGAATGAATGTGTGTTCAGAGTAGCTCCATAAAAGCTCAGAGATTTTATATGCAACTTTTTTTTTAATGTAATTGACGATGATGGCATGCAGATCCAAATTGCATAGATATGATTGCCTGTGTCATTTACTCTGTTGTTATAGAGGAATTCTCTTTAAAAGTCAGTATGAGAGCATCTACCCTCCAAAAATAACAAAACTTTCAGTCAACATGAAACCATTTGTGAGCTCCTGCATTTTCTGACTGTAGCTGCTGCTCTACTTTGTGTGTGTTTCCTGCAGAACTCCATGAAGGTGATGTTCAAGTGCCTGTGGAAAAACTGTGGCAAGGTGCTGAGTACCGCTGCAGGCATCCAGAGACACATCCGCACCATCCACCTGGGGTAGGTTTACCAACAACACACACACATACACTTACACACAATCCTTCTTTGGTCACTCAACGCCTTCCAAAACATGTTTGGTCGCTGCTTTCCCCCTGACCCTTCCAATCAGCTGCGTTGTCAGAACGGCCAGTTAACGGGTGATGGATTATCGCCACGGTACCACTCCCCGCTGTGGATGCGAGGGCGGGGGGGATAGGTGAAAGGAAAATTAGCGAGGTTGAGAGAACAATGATATCGGATATACTGCACGTTCATACCGTCTGACATTCAATTACACTGAGGCCGCTCTGTCCTACACTGATTAACTGTAGATGACGATGTTGAGTTGGTTGGAGGAGGGAAGGACATTTACGTCAAACGGAGAGGGGGGTAAGGGGCAGTCATGTTGTGATGGAATCGACATTTGTGCTTAAAGGTGGTATGATTGATTCTGGAGCTTTGTTGTCAACTCACAACCCAGCCTCCTGTCTGTACTGTGTGTGTGTGTGTGTGTGTGTGTGTGTGTGTGTGTGTGTGTGTGTGTGTGTGTGTGTGTGTGTGTGTGTGTGTGTGTGTGTGTGTGTGTGTGTGTGTGTGTGTGTGTGTGTGTGTGTGTGTGTGTGTGTGTGTGTGTGTGTGTGTGTGTGTGTGTGTGTGTGTGTGTGTGTGTGTGTGTGTGTGTGTGTGTGTGTGTGTGTGTGTGTGTGTGTGTGTGTGTGTGTGTGTGTGTTTAGTAAAAAAGCTGGTGTTAATACACAGCCCAGGCTCTTTAAACTGGTATGTAGACAAAGGGTATGTAAACAAAGTGGGCCCACCGTAGCTAGCAACATGCCCGTTTACAGAGCTTAGGCTGTGTATTAACACTGATTTTTTTTTTTTGCACGCACACTAAGGACAGTTAGCAGATTGTGAGGAGATATTCACTGATTGTCAAAAAAAAGGGATTTGGTTTGAGAAACAAGCATTCTCAAGAATTGTTCACCTTTTTAATTCCCGTTTTTTTTTTTTCATCTGTTTTTTAGGCGCAACTGTGACTCTGACTGCAGTGACGGCGAGGAGGACTTCTACTACACGGAGATCAAGCTCAACACTGACTCTGTGGCAGAGGGGCTGAGCAGTCTGTCCCCCGTGTCCCCGTCTGTCCTGTCTGCCCCCCCTCCTCCTGCCCCCTGTCCTCTGCCCTCTCTCATACAGAGGGCCGACTCTCACAGACCAACACAGAGCTCTGACAGCAAGGAGCCGCATGCCATCGGCACCACACCGCTCAGCCGATCTGCCCCCAGCGCTCTCTACCTCATCCAATCGGACCATGCCTACCAGGTCAGACAGACACACACATACACACACACACACACACACACACACATCCTTGTACTTATATCTTTGTGAGGACACTTATTGACATAATGCATTCCCCCAGCCCCTTAACCTAACCCTAACCATCAGAACTAAACCCGCACACCCGCAAAGGTCCTCCCTCTGATGGTTTAAAGCTGAAACTGGTCCTCACAAAGACCCCACTACAAGAACACACACACACAGGAGAGATTAAGACCAATGTACACAGTCAAACTCAACATGAAGATAAAAAATCGATGCACACTTTGGATCAATATCAAGCCCCCCTCACACACACACACACACACACACACACACACACACACACACACACACACACACACACACACACACACACACACACACACATAAAACATTTTCCTCACTCATTACTGTCAGGTTCCTCATTATACTGATTATTTTTGTATACAGTGTTTACAAGAAAACAAATGATGACAAAGCGACTTGGGGTCTCTGGCTCCCATTAGCAGCTGTGCTAAGAGTTGTGGTATATATTATCGACGCACAGCAACAGGTTGGAACAATTAATTGTAGGTGGAATAATGACACCATCCATCAATATGAAAAAATAAAATCAGTCATTTTAGTCTGACACCATGTGTGTGTAGTGGTTACGTGTTTTACCAGCAACATAAGTTCTTAGTTTTAGTGTTTAAAAGGTTTTGCAATAAAAGGCAGTGGTCACAGGTTTTAATCCGACCCGTCGACCTTTACTGCATGTCATCCTCCTCAATCTCCCCATTTCCGCTCTGTGCTCTCTCCTCTCAACTGTCAATAAAAGGTTAAAATACCTAAAAAAATATCTTAAAATAAAAAAGGAAAAAAAGTTAATATTATGCCAAAATTTAAAAACAATGCAGGCAGTACAACAAACCAAGAAAAACAATTAAAAACATATGATACGTGAAGTGAAGTGACTTTGAGAATCTACAACTGCCATAAGGAAAAGCTCCTGTGCTATTTGGTTAGAACTATCATTTTAAACTTATGACCTCTGCCCTCAGGCCACGGCTCCAGTGTCCATCCCGTCCACTAACGGTGACTCTGCCTGCCCAGCCTCCACCGGCTTCACTCCCACCAACAGCTCCAGCTTCAGCATCTCCTGGCAGTCACCGCCCGTCACTTTCACTGGGGCCACGGTGAGGAAACTACTGTTCTTCACATGGAAGACCTAGCCTTCATTCTTTGCCACGTAAACTTTGTATTTGTTGTTTTTTGTTTTTTCTCATCACAACTGTGTCCGTCCGCTTCAGGTGTCCCCGAGTAAGAGCCAGGGCTTTGCTGACCAGCGCTCCCAGACCATAGCCGTCCTCTCGTCCCCTCCGCGGGCCACCACTGCCCTAAGGTAACTGGATCCACACACCTCTCTTATCTGACATTTCCTTCTTAGCTTTAATTATAGCCAAACTATTGGGAAACACATATAAGACATCACCAAATACAGCAACAACTCACATTTACAGTGTGTGTGCTGAAAAAAAAACTGTGTTAATATACAGCCTAGGCTCTGTAAACTGGTATGTAAACAAAAGCACCCACCGTAGGTAGCAACATGCCTGTTTACAGAGCCTAGGCTGCGTATTTACGCAGGATTTGTTTTTCAACACACACAGTACGGACAGGTAGCAGATCCACTGATTTTGACAATAGGTCATTTTGGGAACAAGCTTTCTCCAGAATCACTAACTCCACCTTTAATCAGAGGTAAAATAAAATATCAAATGAGGAGCCAGTAAGTGTAGCCTGGCATAGTAAGCCCATCAGGCCTCCATTGTAAATATGATGTTGTTCGTCATTTCTGAAACTTTTTTTTTAGCCACGTTTCTAAAGTACGATGCTTGTGCTCAAGATGTAGTTAATAGTTCTCCGTTCTCCTTCATGACTCTTTCCTCTGTTCTTCTCCCTCTCTCCTCCCCAGTCGGAAGGTGCGCGGTGAAGGGAAGAAGTGCCGTAAGGTGTACGGGATGGAGAACCGCGACATGTGGTGTACAGCGTGCCGATGGAAAAAGGCCTGCCAGAGATTCACCGACTAAATCTGTCCCGGCCAGCGTCGCGGCACGTCACGCCAACAGGCACTTCTGCCTTTTTGCCAGAGTTAAAAGAGGGGAGGGGCATCATCTTGCATGCACTTGGTTTTCTTCAGCTCAAAGTCACATCTGTCCATCAAGCTCCAGTTCCGCCCCCGTTGTTGGTCCCTCCCCCCTCCAGCTCCATTGAACCGCTCCAGTTTGGAAGGTAACTGAAAAGGACCGTCACCGTCAAGGGAACCCCTAGTACTGCCTTGCCATTCCGACCATTCCCGTTTTTTGGGGGAAACCCCGGTGCAGCTAAACAGTGTAAAGGAAGAAAAAACATAGAAAAATAGATCTAAAGATATATACTGTTTTTTTTTTGTTGAGTTCAGTGTTGCATCTTTCTATGTTTTGTAAAGTTCTGGTTTTTAAATGGAAAGTCAAAGAAGGGGATCCAGACAAAAGAAAAGGGCCAAAAGCTTTTTTTTGTGTGTTTTGTTAAAAGAAGAAAAGAAATAACTTTTTTTATTAAAAAAAAAAGACTGGGCCTCTATGCTGCAGTTTTTGAAGAACATTCTGCAAAAAGCATGGAGATTAAGCTCAGCTAGTTTTTGTTCTTCCTTCGAGTTGTACATCACTCCTCTTCTGGACATTACCAGGTGATGTTTTATTAGCACCTGCTCTGCACTCCTTACAGCCCCGCAAGGAATGTGTGTTGGGTAGTTTGACAAGTAGAGAGAAAGGGTCAATGATCAATGCAAAAAAAAAAAGAAGAAGATACCATTTACAGTCAGGGATAGCAGATGGACCATGCCACTGATTTTACCATGGACAAAAGTGCAACAGTTTTTACACACAATCGCAGCAGAAGTCGGTTTTCTACATCACTCTTAATCCAGAATAATATTCATATGTTTTGGTTTTTATCAGAAATGGGATTCTCTAGAAAGCAGAAACCAGCAGATGAAACGTATCTTGATAGCTTCTCTCTTTCACTATACACATTCACTATACACATGACAACTTTGCAACCAAAAACTCTTATCTTATTTTATGCTTTTTTTTTTTTTTAAGTGCCATGTTTACTGTTGTTGATGTAGTTTTTTCTTCTCTCTTTCTTTTTGGGCGAAAAAAAACCCCAAGACTGTTTACCTGCTAAAGAAATTGTGTTTTAAAAAAAAACGTTCCTGGCAGCAAAGGAAGCATGAAGTCAGCAGCGATGCGAGGCCTTGAAACGATAAACATCTTGCACCCATACAGAGAGACAGATTGAAAACCAAAAGTGAGGCACCTGCACTGTATGTGCACAACTAGAAAGTGAATATATTTCTGCATTCCACTCTCCCCCTTCATTTTCAAAAGGATGTAACCGCTAAAAAGGGATTTTTTTTTAACCTTTATTTGCTCCAGGAGTTTTTAAAAAAAAGGTGGAATTATTTATAAGCACTTCATTTTCACGCTTTTGTTGCTTAACGTGCACTGCATGAGTTTTTTTTAGGCACGTAACCTTGTTACTGACGATTAAAAAGACAGGTAAAGAGTGATTGTGGTAATCTGATTCGTCATATGAATTCCTAGCCTCCTGGTTGGCTCAAAGACAGGAAACAAAAATCACAAGGCCAAATAGTTTACAGATGTTCACTTCAGAGTGATGAATGGACCAACTCTTCTGTCACCTGCGGCTACGTTCCACTTTATTACAATGTACTGAAATTGATGGAAAATGTGCTCAAGTTGATCCAAATGTCTCCCCACACAACTTTGTGATTCTGTTTCTGTATTTTACATCTGGATTATGTGGAAAACATTTTTCTTTAATGCACGCTGAAATCTTTGTTGACATTCCTGTCACACACACACACAAGATCATTATTCAAAAACCAACACCAGCTTATAAACTCACACGCTCACTCAGCCATTTAACATACAATACTTCCGTACTGGAAAAATCGTAGCTCTGTTAAGTTCTACTGTTTCTATTTCGTCATTTATTTTTTTCGTTTTTGTCTGTTCATGTATATATGTAGTTCATGTATGTTCTCTAAAGCTCCATGTCTTTGACCAGTTAGCTCGGTCATTACATCTCCATCTTGTGAACACGACAGGTTCAAGTATCTGCCCTTCAACCTGTCCGGCTATACTCTTGTTTTGAATACAGGGAAGGATAGCCTGAAGGTCACTCTCCAGACAAATATCATTGTGCTTCTTCTATGTCATTGCATTGATGTTTTCAGTAAGAAATATTTAGATGATCTCAAAAACTGATTTGCCATTGTATTATGTGAAGGTATTATTGTTTAAGAAAAAAAACAAATCTATATATATATTCAGAACATAAAGAAAAACATGTTAGAATTTAAATTCAAAGCAAAAAAAAAGGCAATTGATTTCACTGCTTTTATTTTTTTCCATATATATATATATGAATATATATATCTGAATATACTGTTTATGGATTTTGTGTTTTCATGTTCTGCTGAAAGCTTTTGTAAGTACAGGGGGGAGCCCAGGAGTAATTCTCTCACTGCAAGCCAAGCTTGTTATGCTCTCTTCTGCGAATGTGACCCACACTCTCTCTTGCCTAGAGCTCCTTCACATCACGCTCCCCGCTGCTGGCACTGCTAAAGCGCTTTGGAAAAACTACGGTTGATTAAAATCTTTCTTGTTTCCAATTCTCCTCATCCTGGTGTCACGCAGGAACCCCCTTGCAATTAGTTTGATTGACATCTCGGTGTGTTTGCGCCCACGTCTACGTTCACACGCTTCTGTGGAGGAGCCCCCCCAGGCAGAGTAGTATGCAGGCTTTCACTACCCCCCTACCCTGTCTCGCTCCTCCAAAGGAGTTCCACACATTTATCAAATGGCCTGTGGCGTTCAACTGTCAGGCAGGTCTAGTCCAGTGCGGGGGGGGGAGGCTCCTGACAAACACACTTTGGGGTTCAAGGATGATTCTGTTTCTCCAGACCTCTGTGGCTGGCTGCTTGATGTGACTGATGTTTTCGTTTCTTTTTTTTCAACTCCATGCACTTCCCCACTTTGCCCTTTCTCCCATCATTGCGGTGCTACATGTTTTTTTTTTTCAATATTGTCTCCTCCATTGGTGCGTGGAAAAACATGGCAGCCAATCAGAGTCTGTCAAGGTCCTGTCCAGGAACAAGTCCCTACAGTTAGTTCAGACCAGGTTCAGACCATGGGTTCAGACCACTCGGAGGTTTCTGGCTAGATTGGATATTTTAAGTGTCAACGGGCAGCTACTTAAAATTAAAAAAAATCCTGATTCTAGGTCAGTGTTGTGTCCATCAAATGGAAGATTTGGCCAAAATATCCATCCAAATGACTTCAAAAGGATAATTGCTGCCTTATTTTATTAAACTTATCAGTCTCCGCGTCACTCTGGGATTTGTTTCTGGACTGTGTCCTGGCCTGCATCATTGTACTGAGAACATCTTGGTCCCATTCAAAGACGGCCTTAGCGTTAAGGGGGCTTTCAAAGACACTCAGCCCATGGTCCGTCTTTACATATACTGGTGCTGTGGCCTCTGCGGGGGGAGAAATGAAATGGAGGTGCTATATTCCCCTGCAGTGCTGTTTCTCCCATGTTTACCTATACCGTGATCACATTAAATAATTTTTGTACACAATGTTAATGCTGTAGAACATGAAAATAAAAAACACCCTGCCTCAAGTCTACCAAGTGTCCAGACACAAGTTAGTAATTGTGGGGTCGCCCCTCGGACCCCTCTGTTCTCTTTCCTGCTTCCTCATTTCAGTTTGAAGATTGTATTTTGGTGACTAGCTCTCATTAGTTCCATGTAGGTCAAAGCAAAACGGAGGAAATTCATTCGATTTGAAATACATTACTACGACAACTAACAATTGATATGTCCAGCTTTTAGTATACTCTGAATTAAAAATATTCACCCTGGAAACAGCAGCTGACTGTACAATTTCAACTCGAGGTCCATTTTCTTGCTTGTGGAGCTTTCGCACATATATCGCACGTAGCGCATGTCTTCATCAAAATATCGTGTCTTCATCAAAATATTGTGATGGAACTGTAGTTGTTCAAACTGTACATGTGTCTTCTTTCATATAAAAACTGAGCAAACTTGGTTTGCTGATGAAGACGTTATATGGCTGAAAGCTCCGGAAGGAAACGGCAAACGTGGCCCCTTAGTTGACATTGACTATCTCCAAATAGTTTTCAGATTTTCCATGTTGTTCATTAAGCTTGACAAACCAGCTTTTTCAAATGGGACACTCAGTCGCATTCTTCTGAAACTTTTAATTCGCACCCGACAGATGAAGTTTTTGCAGGGATGTTTGGATTATTAACACCAAAACAACACTGGCAGACAAAGAGTGATCACAACACGTTTTCTCTCCAAAAAAGTTATGCCAAACGTGCCATATGGTATTATCGCCCTGCTTGGTATGATGATGATCGTCTTTCTGATTCATTATAGAGCCAAAGCAATAAGCTCACAGCTCTGTAGCAAGAGCGGAGTGTGAACGGCTAAACACCAGCTCAGAAACTTGCTGCCATTAGAAACATGTGTTTGCACAGCAGAATTAAATGTGTGCTATCACACAGCCACAATAGGCGGTCTTGTTGCTCTGGGAGAGAGTGATATGAATACTTATGAGGATTTTTTCTTTTTCAGCATTGGCTGTTGTGGCTTTTGTTCTCTGATGTTTTCAACCCCCTCTGCTGCCTGCCTATTAAAGGGGGCTGATCGTTTGCCAGTGATTTATAATCTGAATAAAACAAGATGGCATTATTCTGCGTATAAAAATCAACCTTGTGAGTTACGAGGGACCCTCCATGTATATGTCCTCTCAAACAAACACGTTATGTCCGAGCACGGTTTGTCCAGCTTACTGAGCAGTGATGGCTTTGACAGCAGCCCCAGTGTTGACGGTTTTAAAAGCATTCCTTTGTTTACCTGATACTTACTGAGATCAATATTTCATACATGGCAAGACACTCATCCTTTAACTTATATCATTTAAGTAGGTCAATGTATTCTACAATATATAGTATACACATGAAGCTGCACTACAGTATATCTGCAGTATCGTGTGTGATATTCCTGACTGTAATTCT
Organism: Ammodytes marinus; assembly: GCF_949987685.1. NCBI lineage: Eukaryota > Metazoa > Chordata > Actinopteri > Uranoscopiformes > Ammodytidae > Ammodytes > Ammodytes marinus. The sequence continues at coordinate 13,145,494 of NC_137221.1, forward strand.
CTCAAAATTCCTACTCGTTTCTATTTATCTTTGCTCCATCAGCTCTAGGTGGTTGCAGATTAGCTAGCAGTTGGCGGTGGTTATCTGCCCCGCTGGCCTGCAGCAATAGTTGGATAGCCAGCCACGTGAAACTGTTCTCACAAACACAGAAATCTGTGCATGTGTGGTTGAGAACACCTGAGTAGCAATCCATTGTGTGTGACCCCGTGTAAAGGTAGACTGAGAAGCAGTGTGTCCTCAAAGAGCCCAGCATATACCCAGGGCCAGTTTCCACGGCAACCATTCTTGACGGGCAGATTTATTCATCTCTTCTTCTATCCGCTTGCCTGCCAGACCTGGGTCAGGGCAGCATTGTTGTCAATGAAAAAAGAGAGAAAGGATCCCTCCATCCATCCTTCGTTCATTCTTTCACTGAGGAATGTGAGTGGAGGAGGAGGGTCGACAGGTGGACCAAAACGATGGCTTTTGCAAACCCTGTTTTATGTGTGTGTGTTGGGTTTCCCCTCCCAACATTAATGCTTAAATAAGAATAGAAATAATATGTGTTTGCATGAGTTGCTTCACACCCACTCTCATTATTATGGTTTGACCTTTTGGAGGATGCTAGGAGTCCAGAATGTGCCTTGAAGAGAGCAGAGTTTTTCTAGAGTTGACCTCGACAGACGCCACACGATCGTCTAGAAACCCTGTGCGTTGCTGTTATATGCAGGGCCACAGCTATACGTTGATGGAATGTCTCTGGGGCTGGCTATAAACTGAGTTCTGCTTTCTATACCTGTATATTTCAAAGGTTTGTGATGCGAAGATTTGTGAGTTGCGAACGGAGGAGGCCCCTTTGGCCCCTTTTTCTCGGTTCTACAAAGATGTTGCAAGGTCTTTAAGGGTGACTTTTTTTCTACTCTTTGCAGTCAACTACTTATGACAATGCTGTGTTTCCATGTCTTTGTTATTTTCTTCTCTTTGTTTTCCCAAACATGACTCTCTGTCTCTCTCCCTTTTGTACAATAGCTTGTAGAGAAATGTGTGTTCCATGTCGTGCTGCGATCTAGAAATGTTTGGGAAATCAAGGAAGCCTCACCCCACAAAACAGCGTGTGAAACAGTTGGTGAGATGATGATCCATTTTTAGTGCCGAGCTGCCAAGTGATTTCCACGGGTAAAGGTTTGACTTTCTTTGTGTAAAGGTGGGGAGGGGGAATAAGAACTGGTTCTCCACAGACTCAATTGTGTTTTTCAGAACATTAACAAACTAAACATCAACATATCTGCCACAGCTCCTTCAGTTTTATCTCATGAAATGCAACAAAGAGAGCGCTGAGCCACCCTATCTTTAAACGGAATCATCTCATTGGCTGTTTCATCTGATTACAATCATGTAGACCTCAAGAAACTCAATGACTGGCACTTGATTTTTACAGTCCCTTTTCAAACGGTATATGTATATACTCAATGCTCTGGTCTTAGTGTATTTTTTAATACTGCATGTGCATGCAAATAAGGAAATTATGAGATACATGACTTTATATAAATGTGCTCTATTTGTGCTTTTGGCGTCCAAGGCAGCAGGGGGTTGGGAGCAGCTGTGGTCGGTAATGGTCGAAACCTCAAGAAACATGTGTAAGCAATGGCATGTATTGCCTCTACCACATACTTTAAATGTGTTGTGTGGCCCATGGAGAGCTAACCAAAAGGCTAATATATGCAGTACTTACTTGATATTTTTGTACTGAAAGACTTCAGTTGGCAGTGGCTGCTCTCCACCCTGACGTGGCCGGCGCAATAAGTTGTGTTTTTATATCCTTTTCGAAGCCTCTAAATGTAAATGTTTGATATGTTTTTCCAGATTGCGAACTTAATCCTTGATGCAGCACATTGTCGTCAGGTGACACGGTGGCTTGGAAAGCCGTGCACACTTAGGATGTCCTTTCATGAACAAGGTTCAAGTTTTGGGTTCAGAATCGCAATAAAAAAGTACGGAGGAAATTTCGAGGGATAGTTCGATATTACAGGGATATACATATATAAGCTGTCCTTGGTGAAAGTTGCATGAGAAGAAATGTGCCATTTTCAAATGCCAGAGTGCTATCGATTTCCTATCATTAATCTCTCGTCACAGAAGCAAAGAAGCACGTTTCACAAAATGTGGAATCATCCCTCGAATGCTTTTTCATGGGGCATTCATTCAGATGAACAGTCCCTAAATTCCTCTTTTGAGCTCAAATATATGATCCTGAACCCAAACGACCCTGTAGGAGAAAGTTTAGTTTCGCCGAAGATTAGGGAGTTATTTACAACACGAGGGTGCTCAGAAATCTCAAAGGCATTCAACTCTAATAGGAACACTTGTCTCCCAGAGCTTTTTGTCTACTAATCTGCTTGGTTTCATATGTGGGGAAAATGAGTCCCGGGGCCCGTTTAAAAGAGCTCCAGTTTGAGTCCCGCAGGTGTTCTTCCTCTGTGTCATCATGAGTAGAAAACAATATATTTCCATGAGCCTGGTGTCAACATTTCACATTCAGCGCTGTTGGAATTGTGCCTGCATGGTGTTTGGCAAGGTTCCCCCCCCCCCAATTCAACTCCCATTTCTCAAGCAACTCCAATATTCATATCAGTCTGCATCATTTATCAAGCGGAATCGGTTAGGAAAGCATTTGAAATATGCAAACTAAATATCTCAGCTGCAGACATGTGTTGCCTGTGTTGAATTTTCATGGATACCTTTTGGGCAGGACTTACATTTTTTCACTGCGCTCTTGCATAAGCTGATATTACTCTCTCTCTCTCACACACACACACACACACACACACACACACACACACACACACACACACACACACACACACACACACACACACACACACACACACACACACACACACACACACACAGACAGGAACATTATGAGTGAAAGAGGTGTTAGAGCCAACTGTGTTATGTAACCTAGGGGGGCTATGTGCATCCATGCTGCTTCGACATATGTCCCCGTGGCTTCCTGTCTCATCCTGTTAAGATGCGAAAGAAATCGCTAGTGGGAGTTGCTTGCTTTCTCGTTGGGTCGCCGGTCCAAAAGCATCAAATGTATGTGTGTGCGTGTGTGCGTGAGATAGTGGAGTGTGTGTTTCAGATGACATCCCTAGGTGTGTCCCATCTGCTCAATGTAGCATTTGCATGTCCTCTCCCTGTTTGTCTGCATGCGTGTTTTTGCGAGGAAAGTGTGAGCACAAATTCTTGCGGTGCTCACTTGGGAGCTTGTGTGTGTGTGTGTGTGTGTGTGTGTGTGTGTGTGTGTGTGTGTGTGTGTGTGTGTGTGTGTGTGTGTGTATTACCTCTACTCCCCCTATCAAGCCATAAGTGCACATGTTTCAATGTGCAAGCTGTCATACCATGTGTCATACCTCATGCATAATCAACAAGTACATTGGCATCGCGTAAGAGGCCTCCCCACTGCCGCTTTTCTTCACACCACTATCACACCTTCCATCAGAGGACCAACAATGGATTGCAAGTGAAGGTGATTTCACATGTTCATAAGGCCAAACGTGAGGTCACGTTGCACCTGGTTTCAGCTCACTGATCTTTTAACACGATGCAGCGATGATGCTTGCAATTTGTCTGAGTCTCAATGGATTGGCATCAGTGACTCGTATAGGCCTGTATGTACGTCTGTGTGTGTGAGTCACTGGATAATTGACAAGGCTGATGAGAAACAGCACACGTACACAGGTTCAGTCTGTGACCCTAGTCGATAAGAATAATTGCGGCCTATGAAATCATTGGCTTCCCTTCACTGTGAGTGTGGCAAGGAAGAAAGAGGTTAGGCACTTATGGATCAGTTATCCACAAGCAATATAGATTATACGCACAAGAACTTAAGACAAAGACAGATTTATGTAGCTGCATAAGGCAGAACTTTCTCTAAAAAGCCATTGGTCACCAGGGTCATAGTTTGTCCAGAAGATATTGATGAAAAAATATATAGCGTGATCCTCGCTTGCTGTTACCGTAGATGCAGGTCAAAAAAAGAAATATAGCCTTAGCAGGAAATATGTTCATCAAAGGTTTTTTTTGTGAGATTTATATGAGGACACTCTTGTCTGGGCGTTTAATACGAAGCTATAGCCAGCTTAGCTTAGGATAAAGGCTGGAAATGGGTAAAATAGCCAGCCTGGCTCTGCCCAAAGGTAACGAAACCCGCCCACCGACACCTCCAAAACTGACCCAGTATATTTTTCATGTAGCAGCTCGGCTAGCTTAGCTTAGTGCAAGGACGGGCAGTACTGTGCCTGTCTGAAAGATACACTTCAGGTTTTTACACAGATAAAACAATTGAGATATACTGTATTCATTAGTGAACTGTAGGGGTGCTGGTAGGACAAAGCCAGGCTAGCTGCGTACCTGTCTTTGTGCTAAGCTAAGTTAAGCTAAACTAACCATCTGCTGGTTGTAGCTCCAAATTTTATGTAGTCTACAGACCTGATAGCGGTGTCAATCTGATCCAACTCTTGGTAAGAAAGCAAGTACAAAGTTTCCTAAATTTTCTTTTTCTTTATTCCTTCCTTTCAAAGTGTATACCCTTGTGTGATGGGAAGTCATTTGGGACAATTTCTGCATTTCTTACCCTCTCTCTCTCTCTCTCTCTCTCTCTCTCTCTCTCTCTCTCTCTCACACACACACACACACACACACACACACACACACACACACACACACACACTTGGACAAAGCCATGATTGACCTGAATGTTTTCTTTCTGCACATTTTACACAAAGTCTGCTTCACTATATTACATATTGTTGCCAGTGTCACACATGGAGTCCATACATGGGATTCCCTATTGTTAACACAAAGCACTTGCCATATGTACCTGCTCTGTCACTTATAGTATAGGCTACTCTGTCTACCAATGATGTTTTCTAATGTTTCTTTTCCACGATATAATCAAATGAATTATCTGAATATATTATGATGTTTTTTCTCACAGAAGGAGACTGTTAAATCCTGTATCAGTTTTTTTTTTCTTACCTGATATCTGTGTGTAGAAACTGCCTTTGTTCTTGTTGTGTATTGTTGTTTACTGACAAATTGCGTTCTGGTGCTCGTTGTTGTTCAAATCAGTGTTGCAGTTTATAGGCCTTCTCCAGAGTGACCTGTGTGACTGGAAAGACTCTGGAGGCAACTGTGGTTATAACTGAATAAAGACTTTTTGGCAGCTGTTTGTTAGCCGCTGTGCCTGTGTCCTTTCTCTCGTCAAAAAAACACTATAGCTCAATAACATTTTGTTAAAACATACACTTAAATACACAAGCATTACTCTTTTATGATATGAAGAGTTAAAGGCTAAGTATACTGTATATTTAGCCTACTGAAGTAGGCCATTTAAGTAAAACATTTATTATTTAAATGTTCTTCTACTGTACCTGACTTAATTTCAAAGATAAATATCATACTTTTTGCTCCACTGCATTTACTTGGCAGCTATAGTTTTAAGCTTTCAATTTTACATACAAAATGTGTCATTCATTTAGAAAATAACTATACCCAACAGTATATTAGCCTTACCTACACAGAAATACCTCAATAATAATAATATTAATATAACACAGATAGCTAATTTTCTACATAACAAGTACTTTTATTTTGCTTACTTGACAGATTTTGTTTACATTGTAGTATTGAAGGTTTTCCTAAACTAACATATCTGACTTCTTTGGGGAATCATTTTTCTTGGTAAGTCTCAAAAACCAAATCAGCTCTAAACATTATGGGAAACACTGGTCTCCCAGAACCTCTCCTTGCTACTCTGCTTGTTATGTAGAATATGTGTCTGGGAGCGCGTTTAAAAAAAAAAAAACTATGAGAGGAGATCCAGCACGAGTCCCTCAGGTGAAGAGACAGAATGTTTTCATGGGCCTGGTGTCTCATGACTGGCACATTCATCATTCAGCACTGTTGGGATTGGGCCTGATGTTTGCCAAGGCTCTCCCCTTTTCCCCAAACCATCTCTCAGGCAACTCCAACATTTAAATCAGTCTGCATCATTAATCAAGTGGAATATATTAGAAAAAGCATTTGAATATGCAAACTGATTATAATAATATTCATTGCCATTCTTCTCCCACTCCCCTCCCCACTCCCACTCAGTAATTCTCTCCAAAATGGTGACCGTTTGTCATATATCAGTAAACATAGGCTAATTAGAGGTTAACACAAGAAATAATTGTCCTCCCAACAAATGATAGAATTAAACAAAAAAGCTTTTCAACGCTAGTGATGAGACTGTTTGTAATTGAACACGAGTTATATATATATTTTTAACATCATTAGTTTATACAACAAATCAAAATAAACATTGTTCTACAACTCATTACAGTGCAATCTAACTTTTTAACTTCTGCTTTTGCCACCATTTTAAACAGGATGTTGGGAAAGGCTTAACTCACTTTTTTAATACTGTACATTGTGTGATGTCAATTAATAAGTAACAGTCGAAGTTTCCATGTGAAATATTAACCCAAACCGTTTCAACGTTGGGAAGAAATGTAGCACAGGGAGGGAGACCTCTCTAACAGGCAGTTGTTATGACTGTTATCCAGCAGCTGTCAGTCAGGTTGGGAAAGGCCACGATAGGTGTTTCTTCTGTTCTTGGCTTGGCTGCCCTCTTGTGTTCACACAAGAAACTGCAGTTGAATGAGATTTTTTTTTTGTACTCAGTTTCAGTCTTAACTAAAGACATGCATTCAAAACTTATTTCCCCTCCTGTGGGTTAATTGAAGTGTGTACTAAATGTAAAAATGTAAGCCCTTACATAAGGAGATGTGACACAAAATCTGGTGGCTTCAGAGGTATTTTTAATTAGAGTACAAGTACATTTATTCACTCCATGGTTCCAATTAAAGAACACACGTTTCCCCTGTTTGTTGTGTGTGTGTGTGTGTGTGTGTGTGTGTGGTGACTTAACACAAATCAAACCTTCACTCCGAGATAAAAGGCCTTCTGGATTCTCTCAGTGATGTAACATGACATGAGGAGGACATGGGATACTGTTGCACTGTTAAAAACCAATTACTCTCGCCTCGAAATTGCCAACGCTGTTGTAAAAAAAAAAAAAAAAGGTCTTAACAGCAGAAATGTGGTGCTTCACAGTCTGTGTGGCAAATTGCATTACTAATGGTTGTAACGGTGGGAGGCATCATAGATAGTAAATAATGGGAGGCATCCACCAGCAGGGGAAAATGTCTGGTGATGGTAACTGTTCAAAAGTTTCATAGTTTCTAGGATATAATCATTGCAGCACAATATTGTAAAGCCAACTCAGGAAATTGTTTGAATATGTAACACTGATATAAATGTATTCATACATTTTATATTTCTATGTGTCATACATTTTTTATATGTCTGTATAAAAAATGACCTAGAAACTATATCTGTCAGGAGTATCAATGTTGAGAAAAGGTATAGCCTACTCAGAGTAGGCTGCATTTACTTACACTAGGCACAGTGGTACTTGGAGCAAAATGCTAACATTAGCATGCTCACATGCTTCCACACAATACTAACACGCCAATTGTAAACAGGTGTAATGTTTGCCATGTTCCTCATCCTGCTTAGGTGTGTTAACATGCTAATGTTTGCTAGTTAGCACTAAACACAGGGTTCAGCTCAGGCTGGTGGGAATGTCAGTTGCTCAGCAAGTATTTGGTCAAAAACCAATAAATTAGATGATTTGATGTTGAGACCTGATGTTGGTGTCAAAATGAATATTTTAAAGGATACCCGCAAGGTGATTTCTTCCTGATGGGAATGTGAATTTATGTTCTTCTCTCACAAGAGAAAAGGTCAAGTCTCTTTAGCCATGCTGCTAGTAATGGCAAAAAAAGAAAAATGTCAAAAGTGTTCATTAAAGGAAAATGGGGGGTAAATTATAACATTATTTTTCCTTAACAATGAACAAAATAATATCCAGTCGAGTTTTGCTTTTATCTGTTTTATAGTAACAGGGGTGTTAGTGAGTTACCTCCCACACCGAAACAATGGACAAGTGTTTAAATATTGACTCTGGCTTGGGAAGTGACACATTTATTTCACTCTCACCTCGGGTCAAGGCTGAACCTTGACTGTGTGTTTGCACTGCCTCTGCCTGTTCTGCTGATCTTGGCCCTTTTCCCTTAACTATCTAAGTGTTGGGATCTGTTTCTGACAGAATATTCACAATGGGAAGAAAGGGGGATGTTTTTTGTTCTGAGGTGTGTTTGTAAATACCAGCATTTGAGTCGTGACTGTATCAGTAGCTCACTCTGTGGGCTAAACTACACAAAGTGTTGTTGTACCTATATAACACAATAAGGCATACATTCAATTCTGAACAGTGTTAGAGTACTTTGTGTGTGTGTTCTAAAGTTGATAAAAAAAGAAGAAACGAAAATCAGATTGGGCCAAAAATGGAAACCCATAGTAAACCAAAAACTGCCCCTAAATGGAGGCAGACAAAACATGTGCTAATAATAATAATAATAATGCCAACATCTAATGAGGGCCATGCAGAAGCAATAAGCAACAAATGCCTGGTTGACATTAACATAATAAAGCTTGTAAATGTAAATCTCTAATCAAGTTTTTAAGTGTAAATATATATATTTTTATGTATGTGTGCAATTCCATACACTCAAACAAACAACAAATAAACTAGGAGCATGTTTGGCATCTGAGGAGGAGAAATAAGGAGTACAGGATGAAATAAGAATGAAGAGAAGGAAAGCCACAGAGCAGGGAGGATTTTTTCCCTCCACAGCAAGGCCAGAATAGACTCAAAAATGATATATATGTACGATCGGCACAAGACCACATGCCTGCATCCATCCCACGCTTTCAGTTTTCCACACCAGTAAACAAGTGAGCGCACGCGTCAGACACAAAAGACCAGACAATTAGATCACACAAGGAAGGGTTGGGGTAAGTTGTTTGTTTCCGAACAAAGGGAGACTGGCACACAATAGTTTAGGGGGCGAGTGTTGACGGTCCAAGGGTTAGAGGGGTCAAGTGAACAGAGGGGTGGGCTGAAGGGGGGAGGGGGCCAGGCAGGTCTCAGTTCATGGGCATCTCCTGGGCGGGCGAGTCTTCAGGCTCACTGATCAGATTTTCGGCGCTGGGACTCCCACTGGCCTGGTCGCCGCCGGCGTTGCTGGTGGTGGACGCTGATGGAGTCATCTTAGTCTGAGACACGGCAGGGGACAAGATTTGAGTATGAATAATATAAATATTGATTCCTATGGCCTACATGTGATACACATGAAAGTATGGTGGCTTTTCGCAGAGCTGAAATTTCTAAAAAAATTATCAATGTAATGGAAATAAACACAAACAAAAAGCTTGTTACAATTAAACTTAAAGGTCAAGTATGTAACTTTTGATGCAATACAATTACACAATCTTCTTCTTGCAAATTAAACGCTTAATGCATGAGCAATTAACTGCAACCTCTCTCCATTCAATACACTGAGGATGCATGCTACTACAGTATTATTTGTTCTGGTATGACCAAGTAGCCCATGGTGGCTAACGTTAGCTAACTTTAGATTTTGCTGTATAACTGTTATTTATATAGGTCGTCTTTTTCCGCCTTTATTTGCGCTACTGTTACACATTTTAGCTCACTCAGTTGTTGAGAAATGAAGGGTAATTCCATGAGCATGAGCTACTCAGTATTTGACACTTTTGGCCACCATGGTTTCTGTTTGGCAAAAGTTACATTGTCTCATCCTAAGACATGTTTAAAGAAGTAAATCCTTCTTTGCCACTGAAGCTGAAAACATTTGAACTGTCTCTGACCTCTAGAATGATTCTTTAGAAAGCTATGAATAGAAATATACTGATATACCGATGTACTGATTGAAAGGGGGATGTTTACAATTGAGTTGGGCTAATTAACAAACCATCTGACCAGGTTGAAGGACTCCATTGAACTGCTAAAGGGTTACTTTAGAGTAAAACAGACACAACTGTAAAATACAATAATACTCACTTTAAGTCCTATAAATTATTATAAAAGGCCTGTCTCTTTAACCCTTTGAAAAGGTGTATTTCTGAAAGTGTTTCCACTAGTGTTGTTTTCTTTTTTTTTATCCAGTTACCTTCAATGTCTCCACTTTCTCCTCAAACGACTTGAAAGTTGGTGCATTCCTGTGAAAGACAAGGACAAACGGTAGGATCACGGACCGGTCCTACGGTGTTGGAATGCATATCTGACATGCTTATACACTGAGGTTAGGGGAAAGTGGAGAAACAAGTTGCCCCTTATTAAAATGAGGAAGTAGCAGCACAGACACTGTAATCACACCTTTAGAGGTCATGTTATCTGATCCACATCACAGACAATGCGGGATTCTCTAGTGTGGGACCTCGTTCTATTCTGAAAGAGGTGCTGAGGTGTGTTGATTTTCATGAAAACCTAATCCCAGGCATGCAGCAGAATGAACCTCCTGTCATGTCGGTTACAGTCAAAAAATGTGTATGTATATCTTTAAAGTAGTGTGGTGTTTGATTCATACATTTCTGAATACATCTAGATAGGCTTTTGAAGTGTTAATCTCACATTAAGCTAAAACGATTAATTAAGTGGCCTTTTGTCGGATAAAAATAAACAGCAACTAATTGGAAAATCGACAAATCATAAATGTTTTGGGAAAAAAATCCCCTAAATGCAGCTGTTGTATCTCCAGTATGGACGTTTATGCTTCACTTAAGTCTTCCAAGATAGTAAACTTAATCTAAATTGAAGATATCCTCAGCAAATTCTCAGCTAATCGATGCTGCGTCTGCTTCCAAAGATTTTTGGGTGGAAATCTGTATGGCTGGCCCGAATTATTCGAATATCTGAGTATTCGTTTGTTAAATTAGTATTCGGAACTCAATTCAGTATTCGGGATATTTGTTTTTTTTAACAATTTAAAAAAAAAAAATTTGCAAAGGTAGCTCAAACTGCAGTATATTTTGTCAGCAAACAATATTTGGATACACAAGTTATAAAACAATTGTAAAATACAAATTAGAGTTCATTTTAAATATATTATCGAATTATTTGAACTTTGACCTATTGGCCGCTGCCCTTTGCGCAACCGGTGATGTAGTAGGCTACGTGATGTTACAAGAGTGAGGCAAACTAAAAGCGGCACCAAGCGCAGGAGGGAGAGAGAGATGGAGGAAGAATAGATTGTGTTCCTAAAAACTCTATAGGCTACCACAACATTAGCGCGATTTCGGAAGGAAATGTAATGCTTATGCTTGGCGTATTGCTAACGTTAGCTTAGCTCAGCTGTTTGTTTACATCAGCCATCATTAACCGTGACTTGCTTGCATCATGGGAATAGGCGGTCAATAATGGATATAATATGGACAAAAAAGACTATCAATATTGGATCTTTGTATGGATTTATAAATCGCCGAAAAGATGCACGTTCCTGGATGAATTGATAAGCTCCTGTATGGGTTACGATGGCGCAGAGGACAGCTGATTTGGAACGAAAAACAGCTGTTGCCTCCACGGGGAAAAAGTAAGGAACTCCAACTTTACTACCGCTTGAAAGTTATTAAAGCATCAACAAACTACGCAGCTTGCTGTCTCGGCTCACACACTCGGTTTCAGTGAGTACATTGGCATTATTAAAGGTCTCATATTATGCTAAATGCACTTTTTAAATGTGTTCTAACATATCCATGGGGCCACGGTGTGCCTAGAGACTGCCAAAATATCAAAAAAAATAACAATCTCTCCTTTTCTCACTCTCCCCCTTTCTGAAACCCCCACCCCTCCCCCCCAATTTACTCCGTTCAGAATTCTCGCCGGCTATGTCGTCACAGCCGGCACAGCCACATCCCCATATTTTCTATATATGTCCATGCTTCCGATGCTTCCCCCCCCACATTAGTAACCAGAAATTTCCACCGTGCAGTAGTCTATGATAAAAAAAAAAAAAAAAAAAAAAAAGTCTATGATAACCCCACCCCCCCATTTCTTATTGGTCCACGGCCCGAGATCCCGTGGCCGAGATCCCATGAGATTCCACGAGATTTTCCCCTGGAACATTTTCTGAGCGACAGCCATGTTGCTTTCCCCCTAAGCGACAAGAATGCCCATAGTAGCCTACAGCCTGAATGTTACATACACCAACACAGAATGCTTTTGCTCATACTCCACTAATTTATCTTATCCACAGCAGTCTATGCCTCGTTTTTAATAACACAACGGATAGGAAGCTACTTGTGGGTTTTTGCAAACAGTGAAACTGAAAGGAATGTTTTTATTGGTATTTTTGCCTGACTGGTGTATAGCTATTTAGCTTTGGGACAAGCATTCAGCTTTTGCTCATAAAAACATAATTCTATTACCCAAACCAGTCTGGAAATGCCTCGTTTTTAACAGGACAAAGGATTGTAACTTAATAGTGTGGAAGTGGAACTGATTTGTGCGGTACTTTTAGTTTATTTTATCGTCTGAGTCTTATTTTTAGCGTTAGCGCCCATGTAGCTTCTGATGTAGCACCAAGTTTTGCTCATAACACGCTGTTTATAGCTACTCCCCACAGCAGTTTGAAAATGACTCGTTTTTAATAGGACAAAGGATTGTAACTTAATAGTGTGGAAGTCAATTTTAAATATATTTTTTTCACTGATTTGTGTGGTACTTTTAGTTTATTTTATCGTCTGAGTCTTATTTTTAGCGTTAGCGCCCATGTAGCTTCTGATTTAGCACCAAGTTTTGCTCATAACACGCCGTTTATACTCCCCACAGCAGTCTGAAAATTACTCGTTTTTAACATGACAAAGGATGGGAAGATATTCCTGTAGAAATCAAGCTACTGTTTGAAGCTACTGTTTTCACTGGTTTTAATCATGTCAGGTCATGTCAAACTGTTCTCTTAGCCCGGAGCCTCTGGGTAACAACACTGTGTTCGCAGTCACGACTCACGCAGTGTCTCTCTAGTATCGCGAGAGCACGGCAGAGACGGTGGGAGAGCTCCATGGCCATATAAAGAAAGCCCGGCAGAGAGGTGGGAGGGGCCAGCCAGATCGCAGAAATACAGCTCATCCAGGACAATCAGGGTATAGAGGCTTGCTACAATAAATGATCCGAACGGGTTTTTCAGCAAACATCTAAAAAAATAAGTATTAGGGACTACTTGGACCATATAAAATTGACAGCAAAGTGCATAATATGTTACCTTTAATGTTGGTTTGATGGTGTGTTTTTCTGGAACGAATATCCGAATATTCGCTCGGAAAAACCAACGAATACTCGAAGCCTGAAAAATGGCATTCGGGCCAGCCCTAGAAATCTGTAAGTTTCACAACACAGAGGTATGTCCAGGCAAGGTGGTTCCATTTGGCAACCCCAAAGTACACACACAATACCTTAGGATAGTATCTATATAACATGAAAATACAGAAGAGGGCACAGTCACATTTACGTAAACCACATGCTTGGGTCCCCTTACCTCATGGCAGGCATACTAGCTGAATGTTGTAATGAGCGTATGCTATCCGACAGCATTATGGAGGAGAAAGGGGGGAGTTAGTAGCCAATTTAGCATTGTACAGACAGTTTTTACACAGAGAGAACAAAAGAGAAAGACAGACAAGCACACATATGCGAGCACAACAGAAAATAAAACCTGTCATTTGTTCTACTATATGTTCAAAGAGTTCTTGCAAGTGCACAAATCCTATAAATCCTGCTTTATCCCATTAAGATCGATTGTGTATTAACACAGTGTGTCTGTGCTAATCCTGCGTATCATGGAAGGAAATCTTGTCATGCGCACACACAAAACGACGACAAAGCATGTACACACACACACACACACAGTTTGACCCCTGTCAGCCCCCCCCCCCCTTCCTCCCCCGCCACACTGGTGCTTTGAGGGGCCTAATAATCTTATTTGCAGCTCACTAATCCATTGAGAAGAAGGATGAGGGGGGTGGGAGAACAGATTAGGATCAGTAGGGGGAGGGGGGGCAGGGAGGTCAACCTCATCCACATCTCAACCGGAACAATCTGTTGTTGTCCGTTTAACCAGAAATTATTAAGAATAAATTGTTGTAGGAAATTAACGGAAAACGCCGTTGGCCCTCTGAAAGCAGAAAATCAATCCTTCATATTCATGGCTGCCATAATATATCCATTTTATGATTAATGAGAAGATAATAGAGAGAGAGCTAGAAGCTGGGAAGCTTAAGGTAATTTGAAAGGGTATTGAAAGTTTTGAAGTGGTGAAAATGATTATATATTAAGGTAAATATTGTTGTATCAGAAAGTAATGTATCAGAAAGTAAACAAAAACGGGGAACACACAACTGCCTGCACATGTGCCTATACATAAATAAATATAATTCTCTGGGTGATCTGTTTAGTCAGTGGAATTTTATAATTAATGTTCATAAACAATGTAAAAACTGTGTTTATTTAAAGTGAAGGCCGGAAAAAAGCCAGGAGCAAATTGGTTTTTAATAGCTTAAAACAAATCTATATAAATTAGCATTTTTTGGGAGTCTCACCCAAACATATTAGACAAAATCTGCAACCTGAAAAGGCCAGATTTTGATGTAAATTAATGGCAGTTATGGTGTGTGTTCATGTACCCTAAAAATTAAAAATTCATTATTTTTGGAAAAGCTTTCCGAGTTAGACACGAGAGTGGTATCGATCTCCTCATCCGACTGCTAAATATAAAGCTGGAGTCAGGAGATGATGAGGTGAGGTTAGCTTGTTTTAGTTTAGCTTAGCTTAGCACACAGGCTGGAAACAAAGTGGAACAGAGAGCCTGGCTGGATTCGGTGCTTCAAACCTCGCAAATATAATTTCACTTTTAAAGTGTTTTTGGATGTACCGTCAAACCAAAGTCTCCTGTCTGTCTCACCTGACGTCCTCCAGCTTCCTGCTGATGGCTGAGCCCACGTTGGAGAACGCTGCTGTGGCCTTCAGACTGGCCTGAGACAGGGTTTCAGATGTCCTCCTATAGCTGCAAGAGAGACGGAGAGAACGGCAGGAGAAAAGAGAGAGAGATGCTATGAGAGACTAGGAGATCAAAGACTAATGAGAGGCGTCAAAGTCGAAACATTTCAATGTCAATTTTTTTGCAAATTTCAAAAAGCCCCAGAGCATCAGGATGCTGATTATTTCCTGTAAAATAGAAGCCATCAAAGAACTTTGTGCAGCTTGTCAAGAGCACTGACATCTTTCTTCCACATTGTTCAGAGGATAGAGATCCATACAGTAGCTGAGGGTTCAATGTGTTCTTCGGGGCATTGGGATGGAGAACTTACGCGATGGAGGTGGTGACATCCTGCCAGGTTTTGGTGATGTTCTGTTTCAGCTCGTTGAGAGGAGTCACGCCCAGCTTCCTCTTGATGTCAGCAAGCAACACCTCCTTGGCTGCCAGCACCTGGGACAGAGTCTGGATCTCATCCTCAACCTGCACACAGACGCACACACAGACACACACACACACACACACACACACACACACACACACACACACACACACACACACACACACACACACACACACACACACACACACACACACACACACACACACACACACACACACACACACACACACACACACACACACACACACACACACACACACACACACACACACACACACACACACACACAGTTATGCATCAACATTTTTGAGGATTTAAAAGTCTAGTTTATATGCTGAAGCTTGGCCTGAGTACACCTCTCCCAAGTGTGCCGTGGCCAAGGAAGGGTACCGTGCTTGAGAATTGATGGCGCACTCACACTGGTCAAACGATCCAGACTTCAGGGGGCAAACGTACCTGGGCACGGTACAGATGGCCTTGTGTGAGTGCGCCCTTAATCTATCAAAGTTCAATTTAATTGCCAAAAAGGTAAGCAGCTGAACCAAACGCTGAGAGTAAAGGTGGATTATAATGTTTATTTTCAAATAAATTCTGCATGTAAAGTAAACAGGAGCTGACAAAACGCTCTCTAAAAAAGCCCTGCACAGCTCTTTCGGCATGGAGTGCACCATTTGTAGAATTTGAGAAGTTGTTTTACTTTTTTGGAAAAAGACAATTTATGTCAACTGCTATTCCCTTAGTAAATGAAATGATCCACAGCAAAGAAGACTCTCCATTTTATATTTCCCACCAATAAAGTCATGGCGCACGAGCAGCTGGAAGAAATATGTCCTGGGAATAAAAAATAAAAAAAAAGAAGAAAAAAAGGAAAGTACATCTGAAGCGAGGTAAGTGGTTGGATCAGCTAAAGGGGCAACAAGGGACATGAAATAAGCTTCCTGCTGTTATGGAAGGCAGTGCTTTTTATATGCAGAAAGCACTAAGCTCGGCTTTGTATGAAATAAAAAAAGACCCTCAAAGAAAACATTACACATTATGCAAGGTAACTCCGAAACGGCAATCAAAGTAGTAATGATGTAGTAAAAATGCATTTTAAAAGGTGCAGTTTGTAATGAAGGTGTGTTTTGGCTGCATCTAGTGTTGAAGAAATCTGGATTGCAACGCTGCAAGGCTAAATTTACAGTAGCTATGGTGACCTGACCTTGAGCAGCTCCTCTTGTAGCTCCTGTCTCTCCTCCTCCGTCAGGGCGGGGGGCGGAGGGGGAGACGGACCCACCGAGGTCACTGCATCTTCTCCCACCTCTGGGATGGAGTCCGGATGTTGCTGGGGACCTAGGAGGTAAAGTGCAAAAAATATTTAAGATACACTCACAACTGGGGATGCACAATATTGGATTTTTTTGCCGATATCCGATATACCGATATATTGTAAAACTCATTCCGCCGATAACCGATTTCGATATATATAATTTATCTAATTTATTTTTTCCCACACCAAATTGCAGAGATCAGTCTCTCCTGTAAAGGAATTAACATATTATGATGCATACTCTTATTGTGTTGGCCCATTGGCAAATGCAGACATAAAATACAAAGCTTAAAATTAAGTGATTTTATAATTTTGTATAAAATATTTCTTATTTTGTGTAAAATAAGAAACATTTGTATTTTTCTGAAGGACGAGGAGAAAAGAGGATGCTACATAAATATGTGAAAAGATATCAGAGATTGGTATTAGGAAAATGAAGGATGCTAAATATACTGTTTGATGTTCGGCGGTTGAAACTCCTTATGATCCAAAACAAAAGCTTTGGTTCATGCTGTACAGTAGAGTTGCACAAAACACCTTCTCTCTCTCTCACACATACTCTCCTCCAGTCAGGTTTTCACTTCCACACACATCCAAGCGCACAGTGAGTGTACACACACGCTATGTCTTTGATGTTACAGCCGCTGCCGACAGAGCTGATGTGCCCGGTAGTAGGAGCAGCAGTGCATCAATAATATAAAGTACTTCCCAGATGGAGACATCCTGGGCTCACAGACAGCATGGAAAGAGACACCAAACAAAGGGGTTGTTAGGACCTGTCAGTCAAAAGGACAACAGCGGGTGAGGAGATAGTGTGCAGCAGGAGAAGTCTGTTTTTATTCTTTTGATCTAGTCCATCCCAGTTGTACCTAATGGATTCAGTGAAAGTAAAAAAAAACAAGAGTTGAATCCAACAGTGGGGGGTGGAAGGATACAAAATAAGGAACCATTGGAGAGAAAAAGAGAAGACTTTAATTTGCCATTACCTCACCTGGTAGGGAGGCAGAAACAGAGAAAGAGGCCTAAACAGACCTGAGAGTAGATTTCACATAAACATTAAAGTCACTAAAACTTCCACTAGCAAGAATAAATTAGGTTTTTCTGGTGCATTGGCCCTTGTAAAAGGAAGCTAAAATAGATTGTTTGATTGGTTATTTATTCCTTTCAATGAACAAGGATATATAGTTCAGCATTTGGCTGCTAGTTATTGGCGGCGGTGGTGGTGATGCTAATCATCGTATTCGGAAAAAACACGATGGCATTTTTTGTAGGAATTAAGATGTACGTTTAAAATAAAATGTAACATTTGGGGTATTCGCCAAATAAGTCTCCTTATAAAAAGGGAAACGTTCGACATTTTGGGAAATCATTTGCAAAAGGAACTTCTAAAGTATGAAGCTAGCGTCACTGACAGCTTAGCTTAGAATAAAAGACAGAAAACAGGGAGAATCAGCTAGTCTGGCTCCGTCCTAAAATATCAATAGAACAGACTCCAACTCTTGTTCAAAGTTTTTTTTTTTTTTTTTTTTTTACCTTAACTACACACCCGTCATTGCTGACAAAAAAAGCACACTCCTTCCATCCTACAATCTGTGGTCCACAACATCCTCCACTCCCACCTCATTCCAAACCCTTGGCACTCGTTCCCCTCTCTCTCTCTCTCTTTCTTTCCCACCAAGACTACAGCGGAAAGTCCTCACAAACTGTCAAAAAGAGCCGCTCAAGGGGAAAAATAACAACATTTCTCATCCTTTGCCGATTACATAGTGAGTGTTATCATAAGATCAGGACTGGGCTGTGCCGTGACTCGCTCTAACATTAATTAAAGCCATGGGAATAACATGGGTTGATTGGATACGACTCAATTCGCAGTATTACTGATGTGATATCTGGACATGAGATTCAAATAAAGAAAATCGCTTGGAGATGGAGAAGGGAATTACAGTAATTAGGTGAGAAGAAATACTGTATGAATTCTCTTTTTAAGCCCCTAAACCATAAACCATATACTGTATATCTCAGCAGCAGTAGTGTCACTTACACACACACACACACACACACACTCACAGAATACACACATAGATACAGATACCTGCCTACAGCGACAGAATTGTGTAGCTGACACTTCCCCTTATTGCTACAGTCACTAACAACACTAAATTCCCATCCTTATCAGTCAGTACTTTTATTTTTTTCTTGATAACATTATTTCTGCTGCTTCAAACACAGAGCTTTGTCAGGTTACACTCCAGAGAAACAGGTTCTGCAGGCCGATACCTTAACTCGAGTTATCCGCTATCATGTATATTTAGTTTTACATTCCTGCAGGCAGGAATGTGAATGTGATCTGTATGTAGGGAGTGTGGAGGTGGATGTGTAGTTTGAATGTATGCCTGGGAGGTGTGTTTCCTTCATTGGGCACCTGTAAGAGAGAGCCGGGGGGAGAGAGAGGAGGGAGAGGGAGAGAGAGAGAGAGAGAGAGAGAGAGAGAGAGAGAAGTGAGTGCAGGCAGAAGTTTGGCTTGCTACACCAAACTGCAAACACACACCCACATTACTGCCCAACCCCTCTCTGCTTTAGCTTGTTTCCTCTTAGACCAACATGTCGTGCCCCATGACCGACTCAATTCCACAACAGCTAATTAGGAAAGCAGCTACGAGGCCGAAATATTTTTACAGACCAAGCCAAAGTGGCAGCACATAATTATCTCTTTTGTGATAACGAGTCAAAATCAAAGCCCTGCAATGGTTTAGGTCCAGTGAACTAATGCCTAATTGTTTATTTGATAACTGCATGAAAGTGATTGCTTTGTTATTGTGACTAAGCCACTTTGAATATTAGCACAAAGCAGCACAAAGAAATGTGGAATTGATGGATTGCTTTCTTTTGTCTGGATGGAAGCCAATTTAAGTTTAAGAAGTAAAATATAATTGTACAGTTAAAGTAAAATATGACAAGTCTGGAAAAAGTTGAGAAAATGTAACAAAACTGGTTTTATGTGTGAAAATACAATCGTCCATGAATTAAAGCATTTTCCTTTTTAAAGAGTAAGGAAAGACCAAAAAAGCAAAGATAACAGATTTGTTATGAAGACAATTCAGTACCTCCATCGCGAACTCAGTTTTTATGATATTAAGTTATCCATGATCCACTGGACTAGGGTTCTAGAAAAATGTATATGATTGAATCCAATTCTATTTGTGAGACAATGGAACAAAGTTTGAGCCACTGTTGCACAGAAAATCATCAGCTGCCATCACTTCAAAAGTTGGCTGACTTAAAAGATTTTCAAAAACCTAACAGTATGTTGTCATCCATAAATATTAAGAAGTTAAAAAATTTGAGCCTATTGTGTTTTAAAAAATAGGTAAGAAACCCACTGCATGTCATGCACCAAAGTTATCGGTAAATAAAGCCAGCTGGGAGTACTGGAGAAGGGTTATATAATTATGAATTAATCACAGCATCATAAAATAATCAAATACATATTATCAAATAATACAAATAATAATACATGTCAAACACTCTTATAAAGCTTTGTGTTCCCCCAAATTCTTCCTGTCCAAATAACCAAAAACAGTATTTCCGTCCAGCACACACACACAAACACACACGCCCACGCAGCCTTCACATCCTCCGTTCGGCCTCTCCCTTTCCTCCTTGTAGATTACCTCTGGATTTGACAGCTGGCGAGCTGGGCGGTGTGTCTCCGTAGGCTGGGGACAGGTACAGGTAGCTGTTGTTGACTCCCTGCTCAAAGTCAAAGGGAGAGTGGTATTCCTCCAGTGGCTCCATGTTCACAGCTTGGAGTGTTGTTGGTCGGAGTGACTAGCACCTCCTCAACACCACCACCACTGCCCAAGCAAAGCCAGCCAAAGTGCTGATTGTCTGCATGTGATCCGGGTGCGTGTGTGTGCTGCCTCTGTATGTCTCCTTGTTTACAGCATCCTGGCCTCTTGTTGGTGTGTGTGTGTGACAGAGAGACACAATGTCCAAGTGTGTGAAATGAAGTGGGAGGAGGTTTTGTATTGACTTTTAAAAGGTAGTCAGGAGAAGTGAGTGACTTTTAAAAGGTAGTCAGGAGAAGTGAGTGAAGGTATACCAGGAAGCCGCTTTCCCTTCCTTGAGCAAGGCCAAGTCCTTGTGAACTCTCTGCTCCCTTCCTTGCTGTTAATAAGTTACATGTCCCTTCAAGCAGCT
This sequence comes from Ammodytes marinus, assembly GCF_949987685.1. Classification (NCBI taxonomy): domain Eukaryota; kingdom Metazoa; phylum Chordata; class Actinopteri; order Uranoscopiformes; family Ammodytidae; genus Ammodytes; species Ammodytes marinus. Next base: position 13,166,387 of record NC_137221.1, read on the forward strand.
GTTACAGACACACACACACACACACACAACGGAATCCCAAAGGTCAATTTTCAATCCATCCTTCCGGTTACATCCATTTGCGCAATCAGTGCTGTATTCAGATGGCGGCCACTGTTTGCAGAGCTATTGCTTTTAGCGATGTCGTGCGACACACCAGTTTCAATACTCTCTCGGGTCTCTCTCTGTCAATGCCCTCCCCTCCATTTCCGTCATGGACTGTCATCCAAGGAGGAAACAAGAGAAGTCCCATTTGTATGAGCAGGTCATGTGATGTGGTGAGCATAATCTGCAGTGGCCCAGATTATAAAGCGAAGCACTAATCCAGGGTTTGCCGGTCCAGCACGGAGCAGCGGTAATGCTAGTCATCTAGAATGGAGGGGAGAGGGTGCCAGAGGCGACACTTGGTTTTGTGTGTGTGCACTTGAGGGAAAGTGCTTTTTGTGTGGTAATGACAGCAAGCACAGATGTACTGTACACTCGCCACTGAGTGTTTGTGGGTTCATACTAGGGCAGAAGCAGCCTAATGATTCTTTTTCATTGTCAATCAGATTAATTCTCTTTAATTAATCTTGTTTAATTGATTGGTATTTTACATTTTTTCGCCCACCACCATTTCCAAAGGCTCAAGCTGATACATTTCAATTGTCCAAAATACAAATGCAAAAACCCAAAGATATTTACATGTGTAGTCAGAAAATGAGAGTACTAGTAGGGTAGCAGTGATAGGAGGCATAACTAAAATTCATATGTACATTTGGAGAGAATGGAAAGACAGCAAAGCAAGTCAATAGTTCATGGTAAATAAATGGGAAAAGCCCAATGGGTGTGCTGCTTGTGTGGTCTTCTCCAGGAAACACTTCATTAAAGAGGACCTATTATACTACTTTTCTGGTCTTAATTTCTTGTTTTACACTGCTATAGAGCAACCTGACACGAATCACATCACAAAAAACTATGTAGATTTTCGGGAAGCTCTCTCTCTCTTATTTTGGCGATCCAGCACATCCTGTCAACACTTGAGTGTGTGTGCTTCGGCAATCTCCGCTCCCTCCGCCTGTGCATCGGCCATCTCCGCTACCCTCCCCCCCCTCCTGCAAACCCCACTCCGTTGTGATTGGTTACCTTCCTTCCGGAACACTTTCAGTGGCGGGAAGCGCGAGCATGGACCTATAAGGGCGCGAGGCAGACGCGAACAGGGAAGTGACAGCATTACCATACATGGAAACATCCGCGTGGTCACGTCACAAATTTTTATGCGACGTCACAAATTATGAAAGGGTAGACCGCTTTGAAGACGTGACTTCTCGACTGGCTAGAATAGTGTTTAGTGCTCTGCACAGACACCCCAGACGGTCAGCAGGGAATACGTCGAAATGCATGTAAGTCATTATTTGATAATTTAGTATGGTTAAGCATGACTATGAATCATCATAACAACGTTTATAGGTCATAAAAGTCAAAAAGCATCATAGGTCCTCTTTAAAGACAGAAGGATAAAGCAATGTACCGGAAGTATTGTAGCACTAAGGGACAAAATGCACTAGTATCAACCATGTCAAAGTGAAGAGAATGGAGATTTTTTAACTACAAATTTAAGATGTGTGTATACTATAAAATGCATGAAAGGCTTATCATTTTTCATTGTGCTCAGCATGCTGTGAACTGACTGTCCTGCAGAGTCAGGCTTCACTACATTCTGCTTCCATCCAGCAAGGTCAGCCCAGGGAGTGACACCCAAACTATCAAGTATCAACGCCACGCACTGAAATAGGTCCACATCAAGGACCAATCAATCCTCGCCAGCATCTTGCCTCTCTTGCTCCTCAGATTTGTGGTCGTTTGATTTTTTTTTTCAGGAAGCAATTGGGCATATATTATTATAGATAATAAATTATATCACAAAGGCAATTGCAAAATCTGTCAGAAAAATCCCAAGTAGATATTTTTCCTGTTCAGACCAAAAAGAAATCAAGGTCTCACGTGTACATTGAATTGTATAGCTACTGAAAGTCTAACATAAACATATTCTATAAAACCAAGCACACATGCACACAAGCGTGCAATGCCGTGCATGCACACAGACATGTATCACTTTTGCAGCAAACAGCCAAATCTGTTTATTGTGACAGTAGGACATGTTTGAGACTGATTTATTCTGAAAAAAAAAATTAAATGGAGCTGAAAAGAACTACACAATCGCTTTTTACATATGAATTAAAACTCTACATTACTTCTACTCTGCAGCCCTACTGACCAGAAGAGCCACTGTCTAAGTCATTACAGAAACATGTGACATTGGTTAATCAAAGTCACACATTTTCATCTCCAACCAAAACAATTTCATTCAGCGTGTTCTTGGAATGGATTGTTGTCAAATATTGTAAAAAAACAAGAAAACATGGCATCCATCCACACACACTGTAACATGGGACAAACAGCCATTTTCAAGTGGTTAATGAAGCACAGCATGAGAGCCATTACTCTATTCATGGCATACGCTGTCATATGATTTGCCCTAAAACGAGAATCATGAGACACGGATGACTGGGGATGCAGCGAGAGGGCCCACAAAGTTCCCATGACAAGTGCAATGCATCATGGGGAAAAAAGCAGAGTGGCTCCACCTCAAATGGAAAACAGAAATGTACATGTACAGCAAATGGACCAGTCCCAGCAGCAGACCCGGGTTCGATTTCCGCGGTCGTTGTCTGCATGTCACTCACCTCTCTGCCCCATTTCACCTCTGTCTCTTCAAAACTATCAATAAAAGCATGAAAAATGCCAAAAAATATCTTAAAAAATGAATAAAAAAAATACCGCCAGCAATGGTTAACTTAGCTTAGCATAAACACTGGAAACCGGTGGAAACATCTAGCCTAGCCACGTCCAAATGGTATTAAGATCTGACCACAACCGCCTCTTACAGCTGAGCTCACTTATCAACACATACCATTTTGTTGGAATAATCCATTCAAAAATCTGAAAATGAAGTGAATTTTAAAAATGTAGATTTTACCCATATTAGTGAACCTAGCTACAGTGATGTTCATTGGACAATGATAGAAGGAGGGAGGGAATGGGGTCACAAAATCCTGTGTCTCTGGAATCAGTTGTAAGGCCTAAAGATATATTTTCTTTTCCAAAGTATTTCCAGATCTAGTTTAGGATTATCTTGTGTAATATTTTAAGGATTCAGTATTTATAATAAATACGTCTATGCTCTGTTTGACAGGAAGGCCCAGACTTTCTCTCTAAAGTGTCATGTTGGAAGATGCTGAGTCTGAACCTAGAGCTACCAGACAGGTGAGACATCTTGGCTGAAATCTCACAGGTTAATGAAACATTCTCCATAAGGAAGAAGTGAATTACAAGGAATGAAATGGACACGGCATAATTTAAGTTTCTTCATTGTATTCCAAAATTGAATAACAATGCAGGTTTAAAGACAGCATTTCAGTGTACTACATATAAAATAATAAACACAAACATAAAATGGTGCTGTCATCTATTCATCTTATCTTTACCCTGAACTTGTCTTGTGATAGACGTCAGGATTTCCACAACTCTGTCAACTCTGCAAAAATGCTAAGCTCTGTGCAGAAGCGTTTAACCGCTTAACTGTTCACACCACATTTTACTTTCATGCCCCTCGAACAGCAACAAGATCAAAGTTTTCAAATACACACTGGGGATTTCCCTTAAGCCTTTGAGATGAAATGTGCAAATCTACTGACGGTTCATAGTTTGAGGTAGTACGTTTTGCTTTTAAAAATGTCTCGCATCAAACACTTCAAGAGTCTTTTTAGAACGACCTGGGAACTATGACTGGTGCGCAAACAACAGACATGCATTTCTTTTAGTAAGCTCAGTGGTGGTTTAGGCAAACAAAACATCCTGTTCCTACATGAATCATTTTCACAAGTGAAAGAAGGTTGGGGAGTTGTGTTTTGAACTACAATGCCGACATGAATTAACATGATTGAAGACAAACCTTTGAATATGTGCAATAGTTGTTGTTCTAACTCATCAGATCAGATGTCGGGGAGAGTTATCTAACACAGACTTCCTGACTGCTCAAACAGCAGTTGTGCTTGACTGAAATCTAATAAGGGAAAAAATGTTGGCCACTGTTATCAACCACTGCCCATGATCAATCACATTAGACGACCAGAGTTGATAAAATAGATTGGAGAGCCTGACCGTCTCATTTTTAAGCAGCAAGAACATAATGAGCACAAATGTACAAATACAACAAATGCTTACAAACAAATCAGGTTTTCCACAACATATCATGCAGCTAAACCATGTGGTAGTCCACCAAAGACAACCTCAAATAACAGACATTGTGCATAAAAAAGTGAGAACTACTGAAGGAAAAGACATTCCCACTCAAGCTAAATAAAATGACCCATATGTTCTAAAAAGACACTACTGGAAACTCTATCCATTCAAATGCAGTAGGAAAAAGCAAGCACAAAAAAAGAGTTTTGTTATTAAAAGGGTTATCTACGGACGTTAATACAACTAGCAGACTCCAATCCCCTGACAGCTGATTGTGGAAGAACACCTAAACAAACACTAAGGGGCTGTTTATACGACAACACGAAACGGTGCATACGCGAAAATATGGTTACAGCCGCCATAGATACCTGCATGACAAACAATGGAGTTCACAAAAAAAGAAAAAAAGAGAACCCATCAGTTCCTATGAGGATATTTAAAAAAGGGACATGTAGTTAGGAAGAAAAATACTTCTGCTGCACGAGAAGTGAACAAACACCCTGCAGTAAGCAAAGAACAGTTTTTAAAGCTTTGAGTTTTCTTTTTGATTGAAAATTATTTTTTTTACATATAATTGTTGTTCAAGGCCATGTAGAGCTATATGAAAAAGCCCATATATTTGCAGCCTGAACTACTGGAGCAATCAGTTGCACACACAAGGTACGTGGACAATAATGTAGTGTGGTCTGGGAAAACCTTAGAAAAAGATGCAATGCACAGGAAAGTGACACAACCAAAGAGGAACTGTGGTCACAAGACAAACAGCCCCGCGAACCAACAATGACTAAAGAGATCATTTGCTTCAAAACACCATGTGGATTGAGCCCCTCTCTCAATCAAATGAAACCAAACCAAACATTGTTAGCTTCAGCAACTTAGCATTTACCTCAACAGCACGCCAATGATGGAAACACTGTGTGACATTGAGCTAATTTGGTCTTCTAAAAAAAGGCATGAGTTATCAACCAATGACTTGTTGTTACATGTGTTATGCTGTGCCTTTCCCTTCTAAAATATGTTTATCCCTTGAAGCAAAAAACGCTAAAGGAAAAAGCCAATATACAACATGCAGACATCAGGAAATGACATTTCTGTAAGGGAAATGAGGTCAGCTGTGACTTGTTTACCTGGCATCCCCTTGAGGTGAACTAATAAAATTAAAAATACAAGAAAAGCGTGTATTTATTTAACTAAACTCAGCCGTACATGCAAGCTTCCTATATTGCAAATGTCTAATTATTTTGTGCTGCACCAAAAAAAAACATGCACTTCCCCGAAAAGCAGCTGTTAGAAATAGGCAAACGTGCACAAACCTGGACGATGGGAAAAGACTGACAAGAGGTGTGTGGTGAAGAATGAAGGAAGGAAGCAGAATGCATTCACAGCATACCTGTGGTTCAACACTCACATCCTCTCTTTATATTAAATATGCCTGCAGTCCAACACGTGTTCTGAGGCCTGTTTGACCTCCCTAGCCCTTCAAACATTGATACAAATAGGACTGTCTGTGCCACCTTCAAATAAAACATAGGCTATGCACTCATTGTTCTGTTAAGAAAGGGGGATCAGAAATGCATACTTGACTAGAACAGGTATAGTTGCGACAGTTCGAGAAAATGTGATTAGCTGTCAAACGGGTGTAACCTACTTACAGGTTCAAGTTGTCGGTTAGATTTGCTCCATGTGCTGTAGGCTTACTTAGAACCATCTCATCAAAGTGTTAAATTGTATCGATTCTACGCCAGATGTAGGCTACATTTCATTTCCCGTTCAACTTTTAAGTGAAATTGTTTATTTTATTTTAACAGAAATGAGAACTTCCTCGTTTGTAGCCCATTACATGTTGGAACAAATGCTGAGCAATATTTTACATCCGTGATATTTTTGGTTGAAGTTGACATTCTTGTTGATGTGCCTAACATATTAGGCCTACTCAAGTCTCAGCGTTATCTCTGTCTCAGAAATGCACTTTATTTAAGTCTGACAAAGTAGCATATGTTCTCAATCTCCACGGACTACGCAAAGTTAGCTGACTAGTTTGCTAACTGTCATGTGAGACATCAAACAAATACTTTGGAAAACTTTTTGTCGCTAAGAACACAGTCACTGGGAGACACTTCAGTAAATCAAGTTACCTTTCTCTGCATCCTCCATTGTTGGCTACGGCCGAGCGCTGTTTCTGGTTAGTTTTCTGAAGTCCAGAGTGAGCAGGTTGCTTTGCTTTGGCTGCTCAGGATCTTCCTGCTCTCTCGTCTCTCTCTCATGTTGCCAGGCAGCTCTAGGGCGCCGCGCGGGGTGGGGTTCGCCGCTACGTCAGCACGCAACAGTGTAAACAAGAGGCGAGCACGTGGATCAAGTTTTACACCATCAACAACGCACAGCTGCACGTCAAAGACACGCCATTATTTGGAAAAAAATTCACCGAAAGTATCTCACCCAAACTTAAACAGGCATATCTGTCATTCCTCAGTTATCATATAGAATGGCACTGTGCTATAGGGACATTCTTCACGCTGTATCAAAGGAAATAAGTCGACTACAACATAAGTTAGTCTACCACCGGGCCTATGTTAAAAAATTTAATTTAGGTTTTCAAAACTAATATTTCCGAACGGAATCATTGCAAGGTATAGGCCTAATATCTGAGGGAGTTTACAAGGAAAGGGACTATCAAGTTTCATACTACTATTTTTTTCTTCAAAAAGAAATAAAAACATTATTTAGTCATAATGTATTAGCTAGTTGAAGGCAAAACAGTGGCATAAACTCAATCACTGAAACATGCAAGGCTTGTTTATTTTTACATCACGAGATGTTTTCAGAAGCTGTCCTATTCACCATTGGGGATTTGTCAAATTAATTCTGGAATAGACCTACACTGTATGTCAAGTTGATGAGCTGGGGAAATAAATAGATACACTAATCGTGCATGGCATGCCTTATTACCCCCTTAGGAATTTAACCATTAGAGAGGGGTATAAAACTCCCACCTTATTGTAATCGAAACCTTTGTTAAATCCCACTCTTGTTCACACACTGTGTGCAAAGCCCTTAATTGGACAGAGCTGAAACTATACACCCAACTATGTCAAGCATCACACACACACACACACACACACACACACACACACACACACACACACACACACACACACACACACACACACACACACACACACACACACACACACACACGCACACTAGGGAGAGAGAGGTAGTCGTTCACATGAAAGACTGCCACCTGCTGGACCTGATCTTGATGACAGGGAACAATATATACAGTAAGACACATGTTGATATGTTATAATCCTTTGCTCTAGGCTGTCTCTGGAGGGAACACATTTCACATCTAAATGATCACAAATGACATATCTTTATCAAAGTCACACATGTTAGCCTATTTAAAAATAGTAGGCTACGCTACGCCTAATCAATTGATATGTATCCTAGGGTAGGGAATAGAAACAGAAACTATACAATAAACTATAATATCATGTGACATAGGATATGCTTCTGTTATTTAGGCAAAGCAAAAGGTTGTATTAGGCTACTGCAGGCCTAATTGATTGTTACAAATAATTGTACATTTTGATTCAAATTAAATATCACTATGCTGTATGCAGGCTATATTTATTCATAAGATAGCCTGTATACGTTACTTTTAAGATATTTCTTTTTTGGAATTGAATACAAATATTTTATTTTTATATTTTGTTAATAAACTAAAAATACATTTACAAAGTTACCGTGGACCGGACCACTACAATTCTGTAGAAATATATTATAATAATTTTAAGGTAACCCCGTTTAGCGCAGTGCTAAAGTGGGGCACGAGTCAGCATTCATGAGCTATAATGACACGCTAAGCCAAAGGATGAAGCATGCGGAAAATTGATGTATCCTTAAAACACAAAAGACCCCTTGCTGATCAAAAGCACCCCCATCTTCCTTTAAAAGCCGCCCCCTCCCTTTCCAACCCCCCCTTTCTCTGGTCGAGGTGCATTGTGGGGAGGAAAGTCGTTGCCATTCGACCTCTGCGGGGCCTGCGCGGACGCAGCGAGAACCCTGAAATTCATTATGCGTTTAAAACCTTTATTTATTTCCGCATAACCTACATACTCTCACCGGGAGGGCCAAAGCGGAGGGAACAAACGACGACGGTCCATCTCTTTCGGAAGACATACACACACTCATTTGTTTTGTCGGCTGGGGGATACTGTTGAGAAAGTGAAGATTGTAATATATTTTAAGAAAAATGTCCGGTGAGAGAAACCGCAGGTCGCTGGCTTTCCGAGGAGGTGGATTAGCTGGGTTAACGGGTTCCAGCGGTATCGGTGGGGGGAACTGTAACAGCTGGGAGGCCCCGGCCTGTCAAGACCGACAATTCAACGGGAACAGGCAGGATCAAGACGAGGACAGGGATCTGGGGGCAAAGGGATCATCGCCGAAGAGAGTGGAGGGCGCTGGGTCTGTCAGCGATAGCACGGAACCCGAGGCGGAGGAGGAAGAGGACCCGGAAGGGGGCAGCTCGGCAGCCGGAGAGGGCGACGATCGTGTCGGCTCAGTGGAAGGGGAGGACTGCTCCAGCGAGGGGACCAACACTTTGACAGCGGGGAACGGGATCGACAAGAGCGAGAACGGTCAGGAGTCGGGAAGCGGCGAGACGGGAGGAGGCGAAACGGGATCCAGGAAATCTGGTGTCGAGATGAGACCGCAGACGCTGCTCCAGAAACATTCACTGTTCCACGCTTCGTGGTTGCAAGAATTTCCATGGCTCAAATTTTGCCAGAAGAATGGACTCATGTCCTGCTCCTGGTGTCACAACATTGCCACTAAAAACAGCGACGAGCTTGTCAAAGGCAGTCGCAACTACAAGCGGGCCTTGCTGCTGAGACATCACCTGTCGTCTGAGCACGGGAGAAATGACCCCACCAAACAGGTAACGCTAGCTCCAGCCCCGTTGACGACTGTGCACTTAGTTAATTACGTAGCATTAAATACCTGTCACACATTTCTTTTAACGTACTCATGTCGGTGTCTGTTTAGTTTGTAACGAATGACGACAATTTGTACAACTTTTAAACATAACGAAGAGTAAATAAATAGGCCATCACCTAAGCTTCACAATCCCTTCTGCTGGCTGATTAGCTAGCAGCAGCCTTTGCTAACCTGAACTGCTAAACTAGCTTAGCCCACTAGCCGTATGTGGCTTTGCTGTCTAGCCGGAGGTAGACGGCCAAGTGACGGCAGTGGAAAGCCCCTCAGCGAGGCTAAAATGGCGAATAACCGAGTTACTGAATAACAAAATTCACAGTATAACTTTTCGGCTGGAGACAGGAATAGTTTGTATTTAGTTCACGTCTTTAAAACGCGTTAGTCTGTCCATTCATCACTTAAAAGTTACACGCACAAACCTGCTCCAGTATGACACCTGCTAGCCACTATCACACCGGGGGGGCTGCACTTTGAATTAAAGATTACTTGCATGTTTAAAACGACTGTTGGTAATTTTGAACTTCCTGAAAACGTTATTTAAACAAGCAATATACAATGATAGTGTAGCACATTTTATATTTTTTATTTAATTTGATGCAAACTGTACTCTTTTGTTGCATATGCAGATGTCTTGATTGCTACCTTGCCAGATAGAGGTCACACAATGGCAAGTGCCCTACCCCTACCCTATCAGCCTTTAGGGGAACCGCACCGCACCGCACCCCTCCCCTACCCAACCCCCTGTCCTCGGCCTCTTGGCCTCTCATGCAGTTCTGCTGGCTCGCAGTCCCTGGTGACCTCTGGCGCATTTCTTCCTTCACCTCCACCTCCTCCCTTTGGGGAGCTAAATTAGAGGCATTGTGCTAGAATGACCCCCCAAAATCCATAGTTGGTGTCACTTGCAGGGCTGGACAAGAGGAGGAGAGTAAATCATGTTGCCTGGAGCCTGACAGCTTGCCCGGCCTTTTGAAGCCTTTTGAATATAGGCATGAATGAGTGAAATAGATGTCAGTAAATAGAATGACACAGGAGCACCTGACCCTGTCGTATATTTCTGGGTTCATTGGCTCAAGTGTTAAACCTTTGGGACATATCTTGCAATTAAGACCCCATCCTGTATTGACGTAACTGAAACCTTTCTAGCTTGGAAATTACCCTTCCTTATTTACATGGCATTTAGAGACTATATGGTTAACCCAACCTTGAGGTATAGGCTTTAAGTGGTTGACAGTATCAGTATATTGAATTGAATGCTTTTAATTCAAAACAACCAAGCTGGTTTTATATTTGGTGAACTATGTCTTTATTGATGGGCACAAGGTCTTTTTATTGGTTCATTATATTTATTACAGTGTAGGCAACATTTATACAGCACCCTTTCAGGGACCTCATAAAGCAGTGAGTGCATATTTCCCTGAACAATCTGGTGTCAAAGGGCATTCCTCCCATTATTCCTACATTTGAAAGAAACTTACTGTTACTTAACTGTTCCTTGTACATTGCCACATCCGACGTCCTATCCTGACAATGGTCTTGCCTGTCAGGGGAATTAAGAGCGGGGTGCCTTTTGACTCTAATTTGTGAGAGGAGAGGATTGCTCTACTACATTTAGTTCCTTCCTTTTGCACACGCAATCACTAATCAGAATGACTTAAAGTGATCCACTAACTTGTACACATCTCTAATTGGTAAGGAGAGTAAGAGTGGATTAGGGGCTTGGTGTGGCTTTTCCCTAGCAACAAGGACCCCAGACACTGTATACTGCGAGGTTATCCAGGTCATTTCCTCATGTCGAATACAACTGGGGAGATACACTACCGTCGCTGCTCTATTGGAACGAGAAATTCAATTCTTTTTCGTTTTGACATCGTTTCCATGTTCCTCAAATTAGGCTATTTTCCTAAGACGGCCCTGTTAAAATCACTGTAATTTTTATACAGTGTTTATTAATAAACAGCAGCGCCTGTAAAATAAGGCAGCATTTTGAAGCAGTGCATTAAAGGGGAATTGTGGTGTTCCGAGGCAACGTCTTGTTCCATTCACCCATTCCTGACGTTAGTCAGGGCTCTGCTGCATTCGTTAAAGCTAACTCAATTAGCCCTAGCAAACCAGGGCAGCTGTGGTGAATGTGGGTCTCCTTGGAGAAAGGGGGCCGTTGTCCTTAATTCTCTAGATGCTGTCTTGTGCTCTGATTGTTCCCTATGCTTGCTGGTAAAAAGGGTAAGACGAGGCAAAAGTAGCAATGGGTTCACTCGCATATCTGGGACCTATAGTATAAGTACATCTTATTCTTTAGTACCTTTTTTTCTCCCTTTTTCTTAACACATTGTACAGCTTTTACCTGCATGACTCTATTGGAGTAAATGGGGGTGTAGTAGTAAGATAAGATAACGCCACACTTTATTGATATGTGGGAATGTATACAAGTCCTTTACAGCCCCTCATTTTAGTTAAGACAAAACACCACACTCATTGTTCAAGGTATGTCTCCCCAAATGGGAGAGCCAAGGGGAACCACCCATTTCGCCACAACCGACGTCTGCCAGATAGATGGGACGTTTATTGGGGGCCACAGGTCAGGGGGAATAGGGTGGGGTGGAGCCAGAGGGAGAATTCTTCTTGTTGAACCCAGTCAGTGACTTTAGCTGCCTTCGTTTTCTCTCCCCCCTTCTTTCTGCCTCTTCTGTCAGAGCATTGTTAGAAGGCCGGGAGACACTCAGTGCAGCCCTCCCACACCTAGGGCCAAACGCACACTGCCGTATTGTTCTAGCAACAGGGGACAGACGGGTTGGGTGAGGAGAGGGGGGGTACAGTAAGATGTGGGGAGTTGGTAGGGGACTGGGGGGGAGAGATGGCCTCGGGGTTGGGCTGGTCATGGGATTGGTTTAATGGTGGGTCTGAGTAGATGAGTGTCGGGGATGGAGGCAAACATATGTGCGTCAAAGGTAAACAAAAACTGTCTCCAGCGGGGTCATTATGTTGCATGGGGGGAGACATTGTTTTATCACACGATCTGTTAGCGGTATGTCCGACTGGGTCCAGCCAGCACTTCAATAAATTTGACTCTAATCTAAGACCATCTTGGTTTGTTTAATCCACCTTTTTTAAATAAATTCCTTTTGGCCAGTCACTGTAGATCTTTGAAGCATCCTTGTTAGACCTAAGATCAAAGGAATCTTCTTCTCCCTGAGTTCCCTCTTGGACTCTTCTTCTGCCTTTTTATTCTTTCAGCCCTGGCTCAAATAAAGCCGAGCCACGCCATGACCAGGGGGGAGGTTAATATTGTCCCCACATTCTCTCTCTTTCAGGCTGGTTTTTGCCTCCAGCATCTGCTGTGCAGGGTTGGTCTGCTGGTTCTCTTGAGCCTTCTCGGCTCACACGTGGCACATCTGGAGAAAGGATGATGCTGCAGTATGGAGCAACTTATTCAGTACCAGGCTGTGTCCTAGCCTGACTCCATAAACCATGCGCGCACACACACACACACACACACACACACAACTCTTATCCGAACTGCCAGGGCAAAGTCTTGCCTCTCTGGCCCATTGCCTTGCTATGTGAAATGGATAAAAGCTGTGGGGAGTCAAGGGGTTTAGGGGTGTGGATGGCCAGTCAGTCAAGAGTGATAAGATGGACTTCCACATTCCTAGGCAACTTAGAACACTTGTTTATATATGGTATTTCTAACAAAACGTTTTATTCTGTCAAACTTTCACCTTTCGTAAATGTTTTAGTATCTGATTTGAAGGTATTATTTTTCTTGCAGATTTTTCCTATAACACATCTTGCTGCTGCTCACCCAGCAAGTTGAAAGCCTGTTTAAGTCCGAACGTGTTGAAAGAGGGGAGCTGTAGATAAAAACACTAAAGCAAAAACAATATATTGCAGCAGCACCACCACAGCACTCCAAATGAAGACCATAACCCCCTCCAGAGCCTTTGATGTTTCTATCATGGAATCATTTTTTCCTCCGCTCACCCCATCCTCTCTCCTGCCTCACCCCTGGCTCCTTTTCTGTGCTCTGCGAGTGGGAGATGCTGTGTAATAAGAGAGTGAGTGCCGAGCCCTTTCACAAAGGCCCACAGTGAGTGGACAATGAGCCTCAGGGAGAACACGGGTTATTGTGAAGGCTAAAATGGGGTGACCCAACAACTCCTTCTCTCTCCACTCTATATGGCGCTGGTTTTTCCGGCCCCCCTCTGCTCCACATTTTCCTCCTCCGCCCTGTTTCTCCTGGCTCAAGGTCTCTTCTCTTTCTCTCAATCTCTGCCTCATGCTCGCGCTCCGTCTATTTGTGTGTGCGTTATCAGGCTTTTATTTTTCATCGTTCTGTTTCTACTTTATTTTCTCTATCAGAATTCTACAATTTGTGCTCCCTTGTTTGCTTCTATATTCTGTCTTTATTATTTATTCCAGCCTGCAAAGTACATCCACTTTCCCCTCCTGCCGTCTCTCTCCCTCATTCTGCCTCTCATTTGTTTCCATCCCATCTCTCCCCATCCAGCTGTGTGGCAGAGGACGTTAAGCCCCCCTATACTGCCCTGTGTGTGCCCAAGCTGCCCTGGACAAGAGCTGCAGTGTGGAGGGAGTGGGGGTGGGGGCGGATCGGGGACCTCAGAGAAATGGATTTAATCTGAATTACTCGAGCTGAAACCCCAGCTGTGTGTGTATGTGTAGGCAGCTTGGTTTTTGTGTGTATGTAAGTGTGTGTGTGTGTACATGAATGTGTGCGCAGAAGAGATGGGAGGTGGGTGGGGGCAAAAAATGCAGGGCTTGAGCAATGTGAATTATTCTGGATTAGGACATCTGCTGTGCAATTCTAAAATGAGCTGGAGATGTATGCTGCTGTTCAGTGTGTGTGTGTGTGTGTGTTGAGTTTAGAAATTACAATGTAGACTTATGCACATGCAGCACGCTTATGCATTTCTGTTTTATATTGGACTATTTGTCTGCATGCCTGCTTGCATGTATGGCCATATATTTGTGAATATGTGAGCGTATGCATTCACGGTTGTCTAAACTCCCCGCCCCTCTGTGCCGTACCAGGCTGGCCCTTTGCCCTGTTAAGGCGGGGGCAGAGGAGGGGGGAGTGGGGCTGTTACTAGGTAGTTCTAGTTCTATGCTTCTGACAGCTCCCTCCCATCCTATAGCAACGTCGTGTCCTGCTTTAGACACTGTCCGCCCTCCTACAGGTCTAAGCATGGCCCGCTTTGCATCTAGTTTCCAAGTTAAAGAACCATATTTTTACTGTACCGAGGCCAAATGTGAATAACATCGTCTACTTGTTAACTTGCCGTTGGTTATCACCTCTAAAGCTAGATTAGATAGTGTATCCATAAATCATAAAAAAATAAACATCTGTCTTTGTCAATACATTCTGTGGTTAGGGTTAAGCATTTATGACGATAAGCTTTATATGTTGCCCCTGGCACCTTAATAAAGCAACGTCCTCACTGTTGCTTCAAAGGAAGATTTGTTGTCTTTGATAAAGAGTTGTCACTGTTGCTTTAAACATTTGATCGAAAACCCTACATTGTCCAGAATGCATTTCTGTCGCATAGGACCGTCACCTTGTGGCGAAGTCTACAGCAAGTAAACAAACAATGGTGTAAGCTCTGAAAATAGCTATCTAAAATATGTCCTATATTGGTTACTTCTAGATGGCATCATATGGTTTGTGTTCTTTTGAGTTGTTGAGCTTTAATTCGATGGAGAAAAGTAATAGATCATAATAATGTATAGTAACGGCCAAGCCTAAACATAACACCTTTCATAGCCTCTTCTCCACCTCCTCCACAACAGAAGCCTGTCAAACTGGTTTCACCCCTAGGGCAGGTGTGTCAGTCACTCCGGGAACCCTGAGGGTGTATGTCTGTGTGACAGAGTTACAGGAAGGGAATGTGCATTTGTGCTTTCTTTTGCAAATTACTTGTTTGAGCACACTGCAATAATTCTCTCTTTCTTCCTTTCTTTCATGTAAAAGGAGATGGTTCGGCCCTCGGACAACACCAGCCCCTCCACTAACTGCTCAGAGGAAGACTACCGCAGCAAGACCAATGAGAACTCCTACTGTTACCAGCTTCTGCAGGAGCTGGACAAGCAACGCAAAAGTGGTATCCTCTGCGACGTCAACATAGTGGTGTCGGGCCAGGTGTTCCGCGCACACAAGAACATCCTGGTGGCGGGCAGCCGCTACTTCAAAACCCTCTACTGTCTGACCAAGGCCGAGGCCCAGGACCAGGCCACCGTCACACACCTGGACGTCGCTGCTGTGCAGGGCTTCTCAGTTATCCTCGACTTCCTCTACTCCGGGAACCTGCTGCTCACAAGCCATAATGCCATTGAGGTGATGTCCGTGGCCAGTTACCTCCAGATGACAGAAGTTGTACAGTCGTGTCGCGCCTTTATAAAGGACGCCCTGAATATCAGCATCAAGCAGGAGGCTCCCGATTCCGTGGTGGTGGACTACAACAAGAGGCAGACAGTGGCCAAAGATGGACACAGAGGAGGACCAGACCGCAAACCCAGCAACTTCTGGGCCACGAGTATCCTGTCCAAACTGTCCATCAAGGCTAGCAACAACCAAGGGAAGGATGCAATGGAAGAGGATGAGGAGGAGGGTGGGAGGGTGAAGGAGGAGAACAGCGATATAGAGGTTACAGTGAGGGGAGAGGGCTGTGCCCTGGTGACTACTCGCTCCTCTGGTAGCTGGGTCCACCACAACGACAACTCTTCTGATTCAGCAGAGACCAATGAGGTGCGGGCGGGCAGCGGCCAGGTGTTCGTCTGGAACGAACCAAACAGCGGTGGCTCCGCAGCAGCTCCCTCTGCTATGAAGAGAGAAGCCCCGGACACAGCAGCCGGGAGCGGACGCAGGAAAAAGCAGACCACCACGCGCCGCTTTGTCTACAACTTCCCACCAGAGCCTGAGGAGGGGTTTGATGAAGGCATGTTCATCCAGCCCTCGGCCTCCTACCCCAGAGAGGACTTCTCCTCCCTCTCCGAAAACGCTGGTATGACACAAGTTTGTACCCTCTAAGCACACCTCACACACTCGCCACCCCATGCACAGTCCATACCCCTATTATATATGTATAGCTTTCACCATTAACTCGTGAATTTCTTATTCCTATTAGTTACACTTGTATCCACACTGCAACTAAAGGGAAGAGGCTCCCCTTTTTAAGGTAGAGGTGCATGCAGAATTTTTGTGACCCTATGATCAAGAGATCACTTGAATGTAACATTGTACGTATGATATGGAAATAAATATTTTCCTATGTACTGTAATAGAAAGCTCTGTTAAGACGCAATAGTCAGGTCCTCTGTATTTCATATCTTACACCAATGTAGAGCATTCAGTCAAAGGTGTTTTGCATGTGTAAGTGGCCTCTAGTGCATAAAGCTCTACTGCCTGGCCAAGGACGAGGAAGAATATCATTAGAAGAGGTGGTCACAGTTGTATGACAAATCCTAATAAATCTTTTTGGCAGGATATTTTCATAAGATTCCCCCCAAAAATCACAGAAATGCTGCCAAACTAAAACTGGTATAAATATTTATCCTACCCTTTTTATGGTCTCTTTGGCTAACAAGTTGAAATTGACCAATATTAGTCGATGTGAAGGCCCTTTGCACTCGTATCTGTCTGCATCCCTGCACCGCTTTTGAGATGTATTGCAATTATGTTTCCAAACGTAGCCTTAGCCTAAAGCAACTGCTAGTTGGAGATTTATGATGAGTTATGACTGTTAGCGTCATCATGAGCTAGCCTAAATCTTCTCTCTGCACTCTCTTAAAGCAAAATGATCCTCACACAGACCCAGGCACTGTTTTTTTTTAAACATAATTTTAGAAACATTTATGCCCCTACGTACATGTCAATGTATCGATATCAATATTTGATTCCGGTTGGGGTCTTCAAGCCTGGTCACATTTAAATGTACTACTGGAAGATCACGCCATTGTTTATTCAGGGGCAGCATTGCATTATTTATTTGAATGATCAATCACTATGTATATAGTGACATATATCTGATCACGTCAAACCAATTGATCTCTAACGTAATTTAATTACCAATAAGATGAGCTGCTAATGCTCACATCTAGGGGGGAACCCTGGCTGGCACGATCACTAGTGTTCACGATGAAACGATCCAGCGCATCGCAATAAAGTCTGGATTTTCAGCTTTCCATCAATGTCCTGCTGTTCCACCTAACAGCGTATCAAGCTTTTAACCTGCTGCTGTGTGTGCATAGCCGACAAGTGACTCACATTCCCAGCAGCCACCGACTCCCACTAATCACCTCAAAGCAGGGGCCTTTTGAAAAGCTACGCCCACCTGGAGTCAAGTGCTTTGTCTCACCACAGAGACGTGTCGCCACATCACTGCTGAGACGTCGTGGAATGACTTGGATCAGTGTGTTGTATTGTTTTCTAGTAGAACAACATGAATTGTCGATTTTTAAAGCGGGGTCGGATAGGGAATTCAAAAAACACGATGTACTCACATTAAAATAGATCTGTCCTTTGATCCTACAATAACATTTTAACTCACACGTTTGCAAAAAGAAAATCTCTAAGACCTTTTTTTTTAATTGGCTTTCATTCATTCATTCATTCAATTAATTTTCCAATCTTTCTTGATAAAACGTCTGCACTCCATCTTCTCTTTATCCCTTTTGATAACATCCTCTTTCTTTCCTTTTAACCTACCCATCTCTCCATCCATCGTACCCACACGTATACAGTGTGGCGCTATTAGTAATCTCTTCTCTCAGCTCCAGCCTCCTCCTTCTGTCGGCCCCATTAAGCGCGGCACTCCATGTTACCATAATGATATCACATATTAAGTGGAGTGGTATGGATGGGGGAGGGGGATTTGCGTCGGAAGAGAGAGAACTTTTGTGTGTGTGTGTGTGTGGGAGAAATAAAGAGAGCGCGAGGAGCGCTCCCTAATGCAGGAAAATTAAGAAAGCAGGGGAACCATTTCCTCCCCCAGGCCTCCCTAAATGCACTTGAATGCTCTTAGTGCCTCTAACTCCTCACTGGTCTCAATTTAATGTGTGGACAAAGTGATCCAGGATGTTGTAATAGCTTAAGAGAGAAGCTTGCTTCAAGACTGAGTTTGACTGCATGTGCCCTAAGTCTCCTACCTTCTTCTCTTAGTGCTTCTTTTTTTGTTAAGCTCCATGTCTCTAGTTAATGTATACTACAAATAAAGATAGAGTTAAGTCTTCAAGGCTCGGCTGTAAGTCACAGTAAAATGCTTTTAAGGCAACTGTTTACACCCAAATGATGTATTTGACATTTACTTCGCACGGTAGAATTCCTTCATACACTAAACTGTATTTTCTTTCAGTTTAAATATAGATCAGTCAATATTTAGTATCTTTCATGCCTAAAGACGTAATGATTTATGCCCATAGACTGGATCGCCAAAAATCCTTCTCCCGGTCTTGACAGTCAAATCACTCCTTTTACACAGCCAGTGAAAGCCGGGAATATGCCGGAATTTTGTCCCTCCGCCCTGCTGTATAAATGCGACCGTTGCGGAACGGGGGAAGAAAGGTGCGAGAGATTGTTCCGGGAATTTTACTACCTCGGGGGGTAGTAAGATTGCCGACACAATCAGTTCCGCCTCTCTGTATAAATGCGGCCAGCTTGATGTAGCGGAACAGGGGTGCGTTTGACGTTCCATAGCCTGCGTTCTAAACATGCGACCATGTTAGCAGTTGAAGGACGTGTGTTTAACATTAACCACGGCGGCCTGATGTCCAGTAAAAATCACCAAATAAAAGGAACGGCGTATAATCTAAGAGACTCGCTCACAGCCAACCTGTCACACAGACACCCACCCACATACACACACACACACACACACACACACACACACACACACAGGTGACGCAGTGAGCGGAGTGATGTTGTCAGTTTGGTTAACTGTCCCAGAGATGTTGGACTCAGCGCGTAGCGAGATCAACCGGCACATCACGGGGACAGTAAAATACGGCCCTCTTAGTGCAAGCCCCAGCACTTCTGCTCTCAATTCACCGGCCAGTGTTGTTGTTGTTGTAAAGCAGCTGACCGGCGCGGCGCTAAATGTTTACGTCACACCTGACGCTGCTTACAAGCACCTCTTTCATTCCGGAACGCTGTGTAAAAGGGGCTACTGATGCGCCAACATGCCGGCTTTGCTTGGTTCTGTGTAAATAACACCTAACCAAGCAGAGGCGGCAAATTGCCGCTCTTTCGTTCCGTCAATATGCCGCAATCTCTGTGTAAAAGGGGCTACTGACGTATTTAGAGACCTTTCAAGTTGGTACCTCTGGGTGTGACAGGTGTTTTTTTAGTGAAATCGTCACAGAAACATGCATCACATTAGCTCAAGGCTGTTTTTTATTTTTAGCTACGCGTTTCAGTCCCCATTGTAAGGAAAGGGTTTCTCTTTTTACCGGTTTGCATTCTGGGTAAAGAGCTCCTGTGTCATTAAATGTGTTGCCTGCTGTCAGCGCACTCTCAGAACCATATTCATGCCATATTTCAGCGTACATTAGGAAGAAGGTCCAAATTATAATGTGTACAATTATTATTCCTGTCATCTGTGGGTTTCAATGATTATTCTATATAGTTGTCGATAGTCATGCAATAGATGAGGAAGGCTTTTCTACTTTGTCCTGTGAGCCTGACCTTTTGGTAGAGACGCTCGCTCTTAGAAACCAGACAGCCTTCTAGCACGAATAGCTGTCATTTCCTTGCATATTTCTGTTTGAGCCAATGAGCAGTAATCCACCAATACTAGCCGTCCCAGTTTTCCCACAGTTATGTCACTCGTTTGTCTTTCGTTTTAACTTCGGTTTGATACGTGCATCATGCTCCAAGGATGGAGACATTGCGGCCCAAATCGGTAATCTTGCCTTTTGTCTTTTTTGTCTATTTTATTGTGAATCTAAATAGAATAATTTTTAAAAAGCAGCTCTAAATAATAATATTTTCTAAGCCTGTAATATTTTTCTTGAGTCTGAGATGACATTATTCTATAAAAACAATCCAAAATATTCAGTTTACAATTGTAGAAAAGCAGAAAAAGTTCATGTTTGAGAGACTGGAACTTTTCCCCTAAAATGCTGGTTATTATCAAATTTTACAGATTTAATTTATTTTGTTTAACCAATTTTTGTGATCATTATATCATTGCTCTTTTTTTACCTCAATCTGACTATGGCTACCTTTGTCTTTTTGCCGATATGGCGTTGGCGTATTTATCATTTTCAAAACAATTGGAAAAGGTTTGTCAAAAAAGACAAACCGGTGACAGATGTATCTTTAGAGGTAGCCGGTGTTGAAGGTAGTCGGTTAAGAATTGCCGGAATGCTAGTGTTGTGGAAAATAACAGTTGAAAGTGAAGAGGGGTTTCAACAACAAGTACTTTGCCATAGCTGTCTGCTCTTGGCTACTGTGAGCCCACTGCACAACACTCGTAGCCAATACATTCTTGGGCCTTCTCCAAACAAGACTGTGGGATTGTTTAAAGGGTGGGTGCTGCACACGGACACACAGAGCAGGTGACATACATTTTGCATACACACTAGCCCCCGTTGATGCGTGCGCATACACACACACACACACTCACTCACCCAAACTTCCCCTGTGAGGTGCAAAGCTGCTAGGGGCTGTCCCTTCCCTCCCTAATCCGCTCTAATGCACTGGGCCTGTCCTCACTATTCCAAATATTGACCCAAGGAGAATGAACACACACACACACACACACACACACACACACACACACACACACACACACACACACACACACACACACACAGGGGCGTGTCTCTAATGGTCTCAAAGCATTGATGCTGCAGGAACCGGACACACACATACACACACACAGGTGCTCGCACACAAGTGCTTACAAAAGTGTAAGCTGAGCCCGGGTGAGGTCTCGACTCTCATTCTCTAGTTAACCCCTTCCCTGCCGGAGTCCCTGTTGCACCATTTGTGTGTTGCTCTGGCCTGTGGTACACACTGTTTGACAAAACGTAGGGGCCTGTGTGTGTGTTTTTGTTTGCTTGCCTATGTTGTTAACTGAAACTTCCATTGTTTTACATGGGGGGGGGGGGGGAGGTAGTTGTTTGTGCGTGTCCATGAGGCATTGTGAGGTGTGCACCCCCCAGGCTCTCAACCACCTCTCACCTCTCTTTCTCCCTCTCACTTCTCTTGTCCCCCCCCCTCCCCTCCCCTCTTTCCCAGAGCTGGCCAATCAGATCCAGTATAGCATCATCCAGGACTTACAGCAAGGGGAGTCCTGGGAGAATGGTAAGACGCCGCACTCGCTAGACTTCAGCTAAAGAAATCATTTACTATAACGTATCTTCTCGGATGAGTGTGGGCAGTCCATTCAGTGGGTCTCCTTGATTATGGCTAGTTGTCTTGTTGAAAAAAATCATACTACAACTACCTAGAAATGACAGCATACAAACACCTGAGAGTGCTTTTGATGAAAACTACTTACCCATAATTCATTGCATAAAGGAAACGGTTAATTTTTTTTAAACACTCCCTAGTACACACACATATGAAACTATTTTGGCATTACATTTGGATTGTCAAGCATTGGTGCCGTGCATGTTGTGGGTCAAGACATCGGCTGAAAAGGATTAAATCCAAGGCCAGAAATGTATCTAAAATAATAAAACTGTAGAGAGGAAAAGAAGAACTCCAGGTGCTGAAAATAAGCATTTAGTTTTCATTAGCACCAACCCAAAGTTATCTTTTCAGTATGTATTTTTATGTATACCGAAAGCTGGTGAAAGTACCGGTTGTACACAGCAGAGAAGCACCTTGCGGAAGTGCAACAACACACACACACACACACACAGTAACGTGCGCACACACACACACACCGGGAAAGCACAGGTGACCTGCTTCTCATCAAACACCCCACCCCCCTTTCCTCCCTCCTACCCCCTAGCAACCTGCCCTGACGACGCCTGTGTTGTGTGCTCCCTTGCTCAAACAAAAGGCCCCGCCTTGTTCCCCCACTCTCTCAACAGTGAAGACTAGCACTCGTACTCCACACCTCTTCAATATCAATAGATTGCTTTTTTATCCGTCTCTTTTGGAGCTTGTTAGCATAAACAGCTGTTGTGCGGACATCTGGATCTCTTCCTTTCTCACGCGGAAACAAAAAAAAACACATAATACTAATGTAATTTGCTCTACTCTAATGAATTATGCATAATGGTGTTTTCTCATTTCAGATGAGTTGTTTTAGCTTTTCTATTGATGTGTGAGTTGCTATTCAGAAAAACGCTTTTAGACTTGCAGTATTTAGTGAATAGCATTAGGGTCAATGTATGAAAGCTACAAACTGATAGATCCTTTATTAAATTGATGCAGAAACACTAAAGGATGAGCTCTACCTGTTCATAATTGAAATGTCAGTTACATAAGTAAGGCTTATTTCTTTGGTATCTTGCACAAAACAGCACTTTATGTGTAAACTAAGCACCTCTACTACCTCAGAGCCATGTTGCTGCTTTACATTTGCTGCTAATATGAATTTGTAATCCTTTTCTAACAACGCCATGGTGACACCGCCAACATCACTGCAGGCTGATGAAGACAAGCACCAGTTACTTAGCAACAGTCGACAGAGCTGAGTGGCGAAGGTTACAGCGCTGCCACATTTATCAGTTCACTCTCTGCAGTTTAACAAACTTCTGTAGCTAGTCTTTCACAAGAGAAGCTTTTTTTTCAGAAGCTGTGGTGGTTTTCCTATTGTCTCCGAAGGTAGCCGCATCCTTAACGCAGTGATTTGATCAACAGGATATTGGTTCCTGACACACCCCTCTCCCTTATTAGAGGATCTATAGATGCAGATGAAGCTTTTTATGATCATTGTTTATTTGTTCCATCTCCAGTAACTTCCTGTCCAGTCACATTTTTAAAACTTGACTCAAAGAACAAGCCATGGAAAGCATGGTATCCAAAACACAATGACTACGTTTACATGCACGTCATTTTCTGATTAAGGTCCGTATTCCGGTTAAGACAATATTCCAAATAAGGGGTTTACATGTGCAGCAGCTACGGGGATAATCCCGTTTACATGTCAATCAGCATATTATATACAATATAGAATTAATCAGCGACGTGGTAGAAGCTTCATGATACCTGACGTCGGCACATTTTTTTCCAGTATTAATTCCTGTCCCATCCATAGAAAATTAACTCACTTTCTGTCATTAGCATTGTCTGGCATTGGCTGTGTTCAGAAAGCCATACTAACGTCCTACTCATACTACTTTTGACTTCAATTTGAGTATGTGACAGTTGGGTATGCGAGTTTGGGAATGCGAGAAATGCACGGATTTCCGGGAAGATTTTGGGTATGGATCGATTGGATACTTTTCCTACTCAACCGCCCCACAATGCACTGGGTCAATTCTACCCGCACAGGAAAATGAAATATTTTCGAGCAAGTTGCTAGGCAACGACATTGTTTGGGGTCCGCGATCTGACAACTGTACGTGCAGTCATTCACAGATAAGAGATGCAGATAAATACCTAACAACATTAGAGTTACTAAGTGAAATGAGTGATGCCAGTCTGATAGTGGAGATAGATCAGAACCATAGATAGAATATAAAGTCAGATCAGAACTGAATGCTGTGTTCCACACACCGCGGCTCGCCCAGCTCAACTCACAGACAGCTGAGTGCTGTCTGATGAGCCGGACAGAGAGCGTCGGAGGGATCCTCCGCCTCAAAACATAAACGTGTGGAAAAATTCATAAATAATTAGAGCTTACCTAAAAATAAGTGTGCCATGTTACTCTTTATTGTATTTGGGATTTTAGCTCATTTGGACGCTGTTTTGACCAACTGTTTTCATTTAGGCTATTAGCGATATTATATCTACTTTCAGTTTCATTACTGAGTCGCCACAAAACGTGATTAGTGTTCTTAAAGATGGACCTACTTAGATTATAAAACAAGAGGTATACACAGATGATGAACACAGGACTGTAAAAATCTAGTTCAATATCTAACCTGTGGTGGGCGGTTATACGCTTAACGGCGTCTAAACAGCCTGAATCTTATAAGAAGAAGAAGAAATTATTTATTGCTTGAGTATGCTTCAACTGAAAACGTTTCGACGCACCTCGCATACACAATCGATCTTTGAGTAGACAGTATGTAGTATATAGATGGTGAGTATGTAGGATGTAGGACGCTAGTATGGCTTTCCAAACACAGCCATTGTTTCATACGCCCACATATTTTCTTAAGGAGCCTTGTTGCAGGTGTACACTCTTGATAACGGCCGTAAACCAGGGCATGCGTCACAAACTGGCGAAAAAATGCAGCAAAAACACAGATAGGAATATGTATTCTGATTAAGGTGTATACATGCCACAATATAGTGATTTAAGATCAGAATACTCCAGGTGTCTTAACTCGGTTATGGCTTGTTCCGATTAAGGTGTGAAAGAACTGCTGTTAACATGGCAATGCCTTATTCTGAATATGACCTTAACCGGGTTAATATTGGAGTATTGCTGCGCATGTAAACGTAGTCAAAGTTACTTAATTTTTTTTTTCTCTCTCTCTCTTCTTTCTGTCCAGGCGAGTCCTCACACCTAGCCCTCAATAAGCTCAAGTGCCCCCACTGTAACTACATCGCCAAGCATCGGCGCACGCTCAAGAGGCACCTGATCATCCACTCTGGCGTGCGCTCCTTCAGCTGCGACATCTGTGGCAAGCTGTTCACCCGCCGCGAGCACGTCAAGAGACATTCCCTGGTGAGTCTCCCCATTTTCATTTTTTTTTTAACACCCTGTGACTTTTATGTCCGCCATATTCTGCCTCCACACCTACAGCGTTTTGGCTTCTCTTACCTCTTTGTGCTCCACCTCATTACTTGCTTTTTTTGCTCTCAAGGAAGTGAGTGCAAAGAGATATATTTAAAAGCAGAATTTGTGGGGGCCATCTTTTCATGGTCTCTCGTGAAGTGGTATGAATCAACTTGTTTTGTGTGACCGTCTCAAATTGGCAAGCAACACATAGTACTGGCAGCAAGACTTGAAATAACAGACTGTCTAATGGCCAAACTACTTCCTCCTGATTTCTTACTTCATATTTGAAAGATATCTAAATAAAGACTCTGACATTTGGGTAAATAAGCAAATTAGCCTTATTGTTGAGAGTTGGTGAGCCTAAAGGAAACAAAATGTGACCACCAGAACCACTCAAGTCCACTAAAATGCTATATCTAAATTGTTTAATCCTTTACTTAAATAAAACATTGTCTCGCCTACCTGCTTCTAGTCTTATTTGCCAAGCTAAACTAACTGGCTGCTATTCTAAGTGTTTTATTTCTATGTATGTGTATAGACATGAAGGATGTATAAATCTGATTTCAAATGTTGTATGGGCCAATTATTAGTAGTGACCTCCTGTCCTCCACTCTCTCTCTCTCTCTCCTCCTCTCTCCATCCATCCCTCTTTACAGGTGCACAAGAAGGACAAAAAGTACAAGTGCATGGTGTGCAAGAAGATCTTCATGCTGGCGGCCAGCGTGGGCATCCGTCACGGCTCGCGGCGCTACGGCGTGTGTGCGGACTGCGCCGACTCCCACCAGGCCACTCAGGAGGGCCTGGACGCCATGGAGGGCATGGAGTTCCCCCGAGACGAAGACTTCGAAGGTGAGGAAGGCGAGGAGGGCGACCTGGAGGGGGAGGAGCCAAACGACAACGACCAATCAAATTGGGGCGAGGGCGACGCTGGTGCTGCCCAGGACGAGGACTAAGAATCTAAAGCTTGAGAAACAAATTTTTAAAAATAAGTTGATGTTTAATATATATATATATGTAAACTAGCTGGTTAACAATCAACTCCAAAGTGCTATCAAAACCTTGAGGTTACTTAATTGTGCAAAGTATATGACAAAGAGATGGATCTAAAACAAACAAAAAAGCTTTGGTAGAGTGGGAACTCCAAGATGTACAGATTTTAATATTGTTAAAATGTGTCCAGCTCTGGGCCCCAGCGCCCAACAAAGAGAAAGATTCTATCGAAGAATAATATGATAAATCAGGTTTTTGGTGATGTATTTTTACTTCCTGTTTTTTTTTTCAGGGGGAAAGAGTTGGGCAGGGTGATGATGTAGTTTTTAAGTTGGGGTAGGCCAATCATATAAAAAAAAAGAAGCAAAATGTTAATTATTTAATTTATGAAGAGAGGTTATTATGGTCTTATCTCATGCTATAATTTTTTTATTTCCGTTGTTTTTGTCTCCTGGCAGAGGCACAGTTATAGCTGTTAATCTCTGCACAATCTGAAAGTATGTTTGCTTGGAGCTTGTGGAAGTACACAGAAGAAGAGCATTATTGTCCACAGGAAGATTTTTAACTTGCTCTGTAGAATATCTTGTTTAGATGCGCTAAATATTGTTATATTATTCTTTTCTAATCTTTATTTTTCCTTATCCCTGCACAAATCTTGGAACCAAAAAATCTGTTTTGTGACTCTAATGTATCACAGCCATATTTATGATTAATTTAAGAGGGCTGCGATATTGTGCCAAACAGAACGCACACCAAGATTTAGCAGGAAAACAAAAACTACTGAATATGCTTTAAAAAAAAAAAAAAAAAAAAGACAACGTGAGTTTTTTTTTTGTTAAGCGGGAAAAAGATTAATATTTAAAAAAAAGTACAAGGGGAAATGTTAATGCTAGCTTTATACAAATCACGGCGTCACAGTAACACTTTATTATTAAACAAAAGCATTTGACTTTCACTTAAAGCTTGAATTTTGCCAAATGAAATGTTTGGTGCTGTAATGCTTGTCGCAGAATACTGGACCTACCGGCTATATATGATGTTTATAATCATAAAAGCTTAACTGACTCAGTTATACATATGTAATCAGCTCAAAATATAGAACACTGTTATGCTACGGCGACTATCAGGTATGCTTTGCCATTGTTTTTAAGCTTTTTATTTAATGCACACACACATACCATTTTGTAGAGAACTACCGGCAGTACTTATAATTGACGTTTTGAGGACCTAAGTGGACATCAATACCTGTATACGTTTGTTTATATTTGGTACTGAGTTATATAGTAAATACAGTTTATATATATTTTGAATCACTTGAACCTTTAGTTGTGAGGGGGAAGAATCATCATGTGTGACGTTTTAAAGTCTGAAAGAACTCCATTTTTCACGTGTAAAAGGTAAACAAAATGTCATCCGTTTTAATTTGATGTAAAGTTTGTTTTATATTTTATTTTTTAGGGTCTGCCAGTTAGAAAAACACTTCCACAAAAAGTGAAGCTCTATGGCGCCTCATAGACATGCACTTATGTTTGTGTTCATTCAAATAATTTCCTTTTTTATGTTTCTTTTCGCTTCCCCCAAAAAGCGGGTCTGAATGGAACTATATAAAGATAAAACTGTTGTGTCTTTCTTCCAATGAGCAACTTTTTTTATTAGACATTTTGTTTTTTTGTTATTTAATATTATATATTGACTCCAAAATGCAATCAAGACTGTTAATTTCTATTTGTCCAACCAAAATTGTTGTTTTTAATTATTGTTGAGATATATAATGTATGAGAAAAAAGCCAGGTGAAAACTGACTTTTGTGTAGAAAATCCTTTTTTTCGCTCGTGTCTGTAATTGTTGAGATTTTTTAAATGTTTTTATGCTACAGAATCGTTCACTTTACCCTAGATGCATATTTTGTTTAAATTTTTGTCCTTTCCACAGATGTTTCCTTTCTCCTTAGTGTTCTTTTTCATTAAGCACATATTTTCTAAAAGAAGCGCGGATTGTTTGCGGGTCAAAACCTTGGAACAGCAGTATCTGTTCGTATGCAGTGGACTATACAGTATGTACTGAAGTGCTAATGATACAGAAGATGTGTAACTTCCCTTTACCCTCAGTGGAAGAAGATATATTTTAAAGAGATATTCAGCCTCTTCGTGTCACTTTTACCTTCAAATCACTGTGGGAAGAGTTATATTATGGATATATATATATGTCAAGAATATATCAGATGAATATATATATGTGAAGAAAATATTATTTAACTAGTGGATTAACGCAATGGAACGAATTGAAAGTCAGCTACAAAAACCTCCGTGGCGTGGTGGTTTATTCCGTGTACTTTAACCTTCCGCTTTTCTCTCTCTCTCTCTCTGTTCACGCTGTGTGCTTGTTAATCACGCCATCATGTCGTCTTGTTTTGTTCTTTTGATACTATTTACCATCCTACTGATTTTACTGTAATGAATGAAACTCAAAAACTATGATGTATCATTTTAGACTTTATGCTGTATTTGTTATATGGACAGAAAAAGAAGAAAAAATCACACTCAGAAAAAAAGAAAGAAGCAAAAACACTACAGATGTAAAGCAGAGGTTTTTTTTCCCCAGCTGTATTTTTTTACGCTGTCGCTAAAAGGTTGTATTTTTCAATTTCTCTCGAACTTTTAACAGTGATGCAAAACTTGGGCCGCGCCTCAGTGCCCTTCCGAACACAAAGCAAAATTCAGGTTACTCTTTTTACGTTTTTATCAAAGGTTTTCAAAGATGGAACTACATTCTCCTTTTTTCTGTCTGAATTGTACTACTGTTCCTCTCTATACTACATTTTAAGAATAAAACTTTGATATTGCTTTAACCTTTCTGTCCACTTCTTTTACTGTAGTTTACTTTGCTCTTGTGCAACAACCCCTCTTCTTCTTTTTTGTTAAAAACAAACAAAGATATTTATTTAAGATGTGTAAAACCAAACATTTCCTTTTCATAAGAAGCCTGAAGAGATTCAGCTCAGACTGTACTCTGTACACTGAACAAGGTGGAACCATCTTCTAATAAAATCAGACACATTTCTTATCTCCCACTTCTGTCTAAACAATAAAAGCAATTTTTTTCAATAAATATGTATTATGCCCAGATGTAATTACCATGCTAATATAATGTGTAACATTTTTTAGTCATAACCTTCCAATATAACATGCATATTTCATTAACATGGTTTCCTATTGTCATAAAAACATATTTATCAGATTTGGGTGACTATGACTGCACAAAAACTGTAATTCAGGCCTATTTTTTAAACCAGCACACAGAGGGTGCATACACCAGCCACTCAGAGTTTCTCCTTTCTGGTGATGACATGATATTTTCAGAGATTTGCTGACGGCAGCTCATCTTCAAACCAGGTCAATTTATAGTGTAGTTAGGGGTCAGTCAGATTTTACACACACACACACACACACACACACACACACACACACACGCATGCATGCACACACACACACACACACACACACACACACACACACACACACACACACTACTTCTACATCGTCAAATGAAAAAACCTCTGGAGGATGAAAAAAGATGCTGATGGTGATGAGTTGTCTTCCCTCTTCAGTGTTTCAACAATGTGTTATACACTTAATTGTATTAAATCTGATTTCCTCTCCTCATATTCCAGCCCATGAATGCGATTTCATAGGATGGATGGATGGGTTTAGATAAGACTGTGAACTCATCAGCCCCATTTTAAGTCTAAAGTGGTGCCACCTGCTGATAGGACTTGGTATTAAAAACATCATTTGGCTTTGTGTGTCAGTGGACACAAGGTGGCAGCACTTCTCTTTACATCTTAAACAGTATTGAGAGAACACTGACGGATACATTGATGAAATAGTATGTTTCAGATAACTGGTGTAACAGTAACCCTGGTGATTTATTTTAATTTTTTTGCCTGCGCAATTATTCCCCTG
>NC_137221.1:13206474-13213974 GCF_949987685.1 Ammodytes marinus
TTTAGACATGCGAACATACACAGTGAAAGGTGTAGAGCGCTGTCCGTGTGTGTGTCTGACAGGGTGTGTGTGATGTTTAGGAAGGGCGGGTAATTATGTCAATTATACTGCTGTCATGGCAGGGTCACCCACCCATCCACACACACACACACACACACACACACACACACACACACACACACACACACACACACACACACACACACACACACACACACACACACACACACGGCCTGCCTGCCTGCACTCTCCATTTGTTAGCTGTGAAATATTAATCACAGTCAGCTGCCAACCTGACAAGGAAAGGATGCAGAGCATGAAACCCTCTACTCCCCACACGCATCAAGCTGCATCTCACAGACATGTACACATTCACATGCATATCAGTAACAGGTCCTTCACCACACACACACACACACACACACACACACACACACACACACACACACACACACACACACACACACACACACACACACACACACACACACACACACACACACACCCTCCATTCCTTATCAGTCTTAAGTCCTCTCGCCTGGGCATCTGTGAGTCTGTGGTGTCCCAGCTGTCTGAGGGATTACAACAATCGAAGGATGATCCTTGAGGGCAGTGCGCTCAGTGACCTGTTATAACTAGCCTGATGAGTGAAAAGACATAAATGTATTCCTTCACTGTAGCCTTGCACCACCATGTCTGTTACCAATTAAAAAAACTATCTCTGCCTTAAAGGTAGGGGCCGTGCTTTCTGACTCAATGATAAACCACATAATTAATTTGTAAATAAAAACAACCAGTCAAAACTCATTATTTTAACAAAGGTTTTTTTTCTGTCTTGCTTGACAGGAAAGATCCTGGAGATGATCACTATATGTATTTAGCCTGCTTTGTTCTATTCTATCTTTGAAGTCTTTTTTTAAAAGTTGCTTTATCATGCTCATCCAGCAGCTACATCAGTAGTTTGACAGCAGTAGTATCACTGCAGGTGCTGATGGGAAATTATTCCTAGAATTAACGTTACTATTGGACCAAGTTCACACCTCAAGATTGATGTTTGTTGCCAACGACAAAAGAGGAAGACGAACTTGAGTAAACAAACAGGTGTGAAGTGAGGGTGTGGAGGTTGTGATGGTGGATGGGTGTGTTGCACGTCCCGCAATCGGCAATTACAGTAAGGTTAGTTTGTTTTGAACTCTGAGCACACATACCTGGCTTGCCTTAAAGGCCTACTTCACCGGTTGGAATATGAAGGTGTATTGAACTCGGAGATTCTATGAAGTATAAATGTGCAAAAAAAAAAATTGAAATCGGATCATCCTAGCCTGAGAAAAGGCAGAAAGAGTGTTTTATGGTCTCACTGTCTAACCCTACATTTCTCTTTCTGTGACATCACAGTGACATCACAGAAAGAGAAATGTAGGGTTAGACAGTGAGACCATAAAACACTCTTTCTGCCTTTTCTCAGGCTAGGATGATCCGATTTAAAAAAAATTTGCACATTTATACTTCATTGGATCTCCGAGTTCAATACACCTTCATATTCCAACCGGTGAAGTAGGCCTTTAAGTATTTAGCTTTACCTTAGCCATTGTTTTGTTTTCATTTTATTTTCCATAATCACATTCTTTCCTTACAGTAATCGTAACCATATTATAGGTGCTTTGAAGAAAGACATTATTAAAAGCACTCATATTTACTGGTAGAAATGTAATTGAAATATCATTGTAAATAAGATTTTGCAGAATCATCTTACATAAACATTTTCCTTTTTTTTTTACACACAAAATCAAACTAAGAAGCCCAACAGCAAGCAAACACGGATATTGCAACATACAGTAGATGCTATGATTTCAATAGTTTCTTACAAAACAAAAGTTTGCTGGATTTAACCGCATTACAATACGTTTAAAGCTTCTGCTAAGTTGGCTTTTAATTAGAGCTGACAAGAACTGTAACCGGCGGCTGACTGGAAGGTTGGAAAAACACATACGTCACTCCTAAAATCTACCAAAACCATTTGAACACAAATGGTTTGCGGTACAATTCTCACAATTTGTTGTTAATGGGCTAAAACATTAAACCCACAGTTATGGTCCCTTGAAGTGGTATCGAGCACACTAGGCGAACGGCTCTGCTCCACCTAAAAATACTCAGAGTATGTGAAGCCTTTTGGACGGCCTGACTGCATAGGGCAAGGGCATATAGTGCACCTCCACATGCCCCCTTTCACAGCGTGTGACATGGGAACAACCGGGGCTGTTTTAAATCACGGGCCTAACCACTGGCTGCTCAGCCAGGGGGGGTTCCTGGATACTTAGCATTCCTACAGTGACTGAGGACTGTGAGAACCAAAAGACATGGGCAGAAATATTCTTGGGTCTTAAAGGGCTGGAAAAAAAACTGATGAGTGTGTGTGTGTGTGCGTGTGTGGTGGGTGGATGTCGGTGTGTGTGTGTGTGTGTGTGTGTGTGTGTGGTGGGTGGATGTCGGTGTGTGTGTGTGTGTTAAATGCATGTTAATGCCTTGAGATTTACATAGACGTGGGTGCTTAACTGACAGTTTTTGTGTAGTACTGTGGCCTCAGTTGACTACTGTGCCTGAGTAGATGTGCGTACGTGCATTTTTGTGTCTTTCTGACTAAGCCCCACCATCGTAGTAACTGTTGCTAGGCCTTTCAAGCTGTCCATTCTGGCATGGCACATTGTGCAATGATAACGGTGGCAGATTTACGACTTGAAATACTTTATTATTTTTGAAACAGTGGGTCTAGCTGGCAACTTTACACCTGAACAGACATTATTGTTGCTGGCAGATTTAAAAACAAGTTACACAAAAAACATTAAAAACATAAAACAGCAAATATTGCCCAATGTCAACCATCATAAATAATACATAAGGCAAAACATATACAGCCAGATGTGTCAGCCTCCAAATCGTCATAAAGCATGCTCTTATTCATATAGGCCAACAACACAAATATATATTTGCTTCACAGTACTGTATGTACACAATATGACAACATCTGCATGTATGTAGCAGGTAAAATCCACAGTATGATAAGGAACAGAAAACCATCTCTTTCTAACATATCTCTGACATACTTATTCTTATTTTAAAATAGTTTCCATGAACTTTCCAAGAAAAAAAACAACCCCTTTGATTACCAGTTGTCACTCGTTCACTCTTGTTTTTCTCTTTTGGAAAGGCAACAAGTCTATAGTATCTCTCTTGCTACCCTCCCATAATCTGATTGGACAATTGCTCTTTGGGGGAGGGGTTTAGAGAAAGGTCAATTAGAGTAATGAGTTTTGTCTCTTTGTCATACTCCACACTAACTCTGATGAAGTGTTGGTGCGTGTTTGTGTGTGTGTGTGTGTGTGTGTGTCTGTCTGTCTGTCTGTTTGTGTACAGCGAATGCTCAGATGTTTCTATTATGTGTGTTTTTCTTCTGTCCGCTTGCGCACATTAACGACATTCCTGGCAGAGCGTTGTGGGTGTCTCCCTATTGATGTCTAATCATCGTTTAACCATTATTGAGGGGGGGGGGGTTAACTAGCCCACTGGGGTCCTGACAGCTGAGTGCGCCCACTTTCCCATGCTGTCAGGGGTGAGAGGTCACCGTGCAGCTACTGCCGCAGTTGTTACGACCTGATCGCACACAAGGCCTCTCCTGTGTGGCTGTATGGCTGCATGCGGCTGAAACAGGAGAGGCAGCCAGGGGCCTTGTGTGTATGTTTGACTATGTGTGTGTGTGTGTGTGTGTGTGTGTGTGTGTGTGTGTGTGTGTGTGTGTGTGTGTGTGTGTGTGTGTGTGTGTGTGTGTGTGTGTGTGTGTGTGTGTGTGTGTGTGTGTGTGTGTGTGTGTGTGTGTGTGAGAATGTAGCTCAACAATGACTTTGCAATGGTTGTTTCAAACATGCATGTGTGCGTGCAAGGCAACTGGTAGCCTCAGCAACCATGAACATGGCCTTGTGAGGGTCAATGAGGCCTCCTATTTGTTTAAATTGAATGAACATACTGTGTGTCTTTGTATGTGTGTGTGTGTGTGTGTGTGTGTGTGTGTGTGTGTGTGTGTGTGTGTGTTTGTGTGCGTGTGTGTGTGTGTGTGTGTGTGTGTGTGTGTGTGTGTGTGTGTGTGTGTGTGTGTGTGTGTGTGTGTGCGCACCCTCCCCACCTTCCCTGCAGCTCTTTGAACTGTTGGCATTCGGTATTCAAAGCTTCCTGCTTTTCTTTCCAGATGAAAATAGGCAGACCTTCATTTGTTTTTCTTACCAGCCTTGTTTAGGTGGCCACATCTCAAGTCCTGGGGGGTGAAAAAACATTTTCAAAACCGCAAAAAGTTCAAACACACACGTCAAACTCAGACCCTGACACGGCGCACTTGAACTTCTTTCACGTCTCCTTCCGCTCCGTTGGGGGAAGATTTTTAAACAAAGGCGCAGATAATCAGCGCAGGTGCAGTTGAGGTGAGGTGAGTTCTTTGTTTTTGGCAATGTGTGTTCTGCCAGGTAGAAGGCAGTGTGTCGGCACTGTGTGATGAGAGTATGAAGCTCTTCTTGTGTACTTTGTTAAATCCCTTTGGCAACCAAGAAAGTGGTTTTCACTGTACAACTGCCAATATGTTGAAACTAAACTGAGGACTCTCACAGACACCTCTGTGTCACTGCAGGCAGCATTTTGATCATTAAACTACATGTTCCTTATAGCCTCAGCAGGATAGAAAACCCTTTGATTAAAACGTGACCTAAACACACATGTGGCTGTGACTGACTGACAACCTGAAACTTTGAAAGACAGATGGCTTTTGGCAGCAAAGCCACACCGCACGTCAGAGTAGACAGGTGCAAAAAAGAAAACGAAAAAAAGGGATGATTGTTAACGTGTTGGGAGGCAGCATCAGAAAGTCTCAATGCCTCTGTGTTAAACTGTGTTGTAATCCCACAGTGTTTAGCTGTGATCCGGCTGGATTTAGCCCGCCAAAGCTGAGCGGCGGCACAGGTGCCCGCTGATAAGACCTTGGATTCACACGGATAATGAGAAAGTGGGAAGGGGGAGTCTTGGTGACTTGAGAAAAAAGTAATTTTATGTGGGTGGGTGTTTGTATTAGCTCACTGTGACAGTTAAGGCCAGTAAACTACTCATAGTAAAAGTGATAGATCAAAGTAAGAATCCTTCACTTACACTCACACATGCACATTTGCATTGGATTTTTAGCAAGAAATAAGAAACAAAGGTGAGCATACAACCTTTGAGACATGCTTTAAAGTGATTGGTTGTTAAACTACTTTAAAAAATGTAAAAATGCATACCGTTTTTGAAGAAAAGAATAAGGAGGAGGTGAGGTAAATCCTTCTCTCTGATTGGATATGCCTACTCAAAACACACACGCCTTTAAACAGGTGACCACTTTGAGAGGGTAAACCCTTACACTTTGCTGCAAGTACTGTTGATGTAAGACGATTGATCAAATAAAATAAAGATCCAGAGGGAATAACCTTTTCACTCTTTAGGTTGTTTTTAAACCTTTGGCTTGCTAGACAAATTCCAATTACATAATTCTTTATACTAGTTTGTGAGATGGTTGTCTGGTATCCAAAAAGTCACTCTCATTTCCATAAGATACATGAACCAATTCTTAAACAAACAAACAACAAACACCAACAAAACACCCTGACAGAGAACCCCAGGGGGCAGAAACCCAAAGCCTTTGAGAAAGGGTTTCAAGAACACTTTATACGTGCAAAAGGGTTTCACATCTCAGAAATGACTTTGACACAAATAACACAACACAGAATTCTTGCAAAGCATTTAGAGGTGATAGGATCTCGGCTTCAAAGATTTCATTAGAGGATGTGATAATCTTGGCTTGTTGGGAAGTCTTTGATGCAAGGTAACAAAGGATGAAGATGATTGGATTAAAAACAAAGAGGGCAAGCCTGTGTTGTGATTCAGAATGCACAAGTCCGAATGGCTAAACCTGGAAGTGAAACGGAAGCGAAAATTCAAAGCATAACAGAATAAAAAACTAAAAGGAAAAAAGTTATCTTTGTGAGCAATTTGGGTGATATTACTTTCATGCTCTGGAAATATTTTAATAATGAAAGATAATATTTGTCGTGTGAAAATGAAGAATATGAATGTATGCTAGAATAAGACAAGAGGAGAGACAGGAAAGAAAGGCGAAAGGAAAGGTGATAATGGTCGATAAACAAAAAAGTGCAATCGGAGAGAACCGAGAGGACAAAGACAGCGGAGCGTATAGGAACTCCGGGGCATCTTTCCCATCCCTTTGAGAAAGTGTATTGTGGACAGTAATCCCATGTTATGACAGTGACATAGTCCGTCTCTCCCTCCTTCCCACAGGTTGGAGGGATGAGTCAGACACACAGGAAAACAAAGGAGCAGGCAGGAACCTGCAAGGATTACACTCTCATCATGTGGAAACTAGACACCGCAACCAGAGCTACTGCAGCCCCGCTCACTGACAGCATCCACTGTATACTACCGTAACTTCTGTCTGACTGGCCCTGTGCGTTTGATGTGTATGGCTGTGTTTAAGAACACTGCCTGTGCATGCTTCTCACTATATTTACATGCGTACAAATCAAATCAAACAAGGCATAATAAAGCTTTATTTTGACAGTAAATAACACGTGTGACAGTGTCAGTCACACCGCATTGATTCATTATTTTTGATATTACTCATATTATTATTATACAGAGATAAAATGGGGCAGAGAGTGGAATGACATGCAGAAAACCATTCTGCTGCTTCTGAGGACTGAGCTTCAAAGACAGAGACAGAAAATGAATGATGTACTAACCATTACAGTGTTACACATTTATTTGACTAAATTCATTTAATGGCCTTACATTTTAGATAATAAAGCCCTCGTATAAACAGCAAAACCATCATATGTTAAAAGTGTGTTTTTACATTTTTGACATGAATTTGTTTTATTCTTGTGTGCCTGCACATCAGACATGAACGTTGTTTAGTTTTTAAAACATTTATTGCAGCTCTGGGCAAAACTATTTGAATGGAAATACTGTAATATGTCTTAGCATTTGGTCAAGAAAAATATTTCTTACATTATGTTTACTGCTATTCCATCCCACAATATTTTGGAGTAGGACACTTTGTTAGGTGATCAATTACCCAAGTGCATAAAAGCACTGAGTTGTCTGTGAAAACTTCATGAGAGTAAAAAGAGATTATTTGTTCCATTTTAGCCTTGTGAAACCTGGGGGCCATAAGCATTATGGCACAAAACAATAACAGAAACACAACCAAAATATTCAACCCTTCCAAACCTCTCTGTGAGAGAATAAACCTCAGAAGAAAAACTCTCCCAGATTTCCTGCTTTCTGAAACACTAAAATAACTGTTCTCCCAGAAATAGCTGAATAAACTATGAGACAGCAGCTCTGCAGGGTTTGCAGACCCACATGGCTTTTAAGTAACGGGGCTTTCCAGGGTGGTTTGCACAAGTGGACACA